>NC_092335.1:684175000-684255000 GCF_046630445.1 Rutidosis leptorrhynchoides | reverse complement strand
CTTTATCTTTTTTTCAGCGCAAATGACCCTAAACTATCCACTTTCGACATCGATGACCCAAACACTAACACCCGTTAGTTTTCTTGACGTTTTCGTCCACACACAAGTAACGTTGTTTGGGAATTAAGCGTCAGTTGTTTAACCTTGGGCACTGTTTCATCCAAACTAAACCCTTCGAATTCTATATCGGTTGTGGCCATAACAAAGAAAAAACACACGATAAAAAATAGTTGCCTCTCGCAGTCTCGCTAGCATGAACATGGAAAACTTATCCATTTACTCAACAAACCGTAAGTACATTTTTTTAACCCAGATTTTTGTAATCTATATGCCTCATATGTACATATAAATACTTCATGCACGGAAATGATCAAGTAAAAACACTATACAATTATGCTGCGTCCGAGGATCAACTAAAAGATAACCCAAACATAGCGTTGTTTTTTTTAAGAAAACGAATTGCATCAAGGCAAAAAAAATGAATCTACATTTCACGAAAAATGACTACGTTTTTACCACAAAAAGTAGCTTATTCGATTCCCTTTTCGTCTTACAAACTGCCCCAAATTTACAGTGAGCTCTCTGTTATACCCGATTCGATGGAAGGTAAAATCATGAAGCAAACGATGGATGAATGTGAGGATAAAAGTATGGAAGGTGAGGAAAAATACTTTGCGACTTCATTAGAATCCATGGTGGATTTCAGTACTGAAAAATTAGGTAAAACTGTGAAAGCTATTTCCACAGAGGTCTGTGAAAATCTGGTTTAAAAATGTACGTACGATTTGTGTGGACTATATTGCCCTCAAATGCTGAGCAGGTGATCGTACTTAACGTCGAGAAAAAACTAACGGGTGTTAACGTTTGGGTCAACGATGTCAGAATGGATATTATGTCGCAAAAAAAGATAAAAGTTACCATGCTATTTAATACATACATCATGGACCATTGGCACAATTTTGTCTTAATAAAAAGAATACCTCAGGCTTGTTTACTTCCTCCTCTTTACCAACAACAGTAGGTGTTGTCGGTTGGACAGGCTGGTTTCCACCACCGCCTGCTGCACCAGATGATGCAACTGATGACAAAAGGGGGCTTGAAGGAGGAAGAATAGTAGTAATTTTTTCCCGGTTCCCAGATTGATCATCAATCGACGGTGCTTTTTTTGGTGGGTTAAATATTTGTTGTGTCTTCTTCTTCTTCTTCATAAGTTTATTATTATTATTTTCCTCAGATTGAGAAACAGTGCCACAACCACGACCTTTCCCAATTCCAATTGCTATAGCTGCTGGGTGGTGTGAAACCTTTCCCAAGCTCCGTCTCATCATGGTTATCATTATTGATTAAACTAAATGTGGAAAGACATAAAGGTATTGCTGAGTGCTCAAAAGGGGAATTTTCGAATAAATAAACCCTAATTACAAGGAGTTTATAATTTTAGAGTTAATGAATTTTGAGATGATTGAAGAAGATGAGGATGAAGATTTGCCAAAATAAATAAATAAATAAATGAGGATGAAGATTTGATTTTGGGGGAACAACATAAGTTACTGTTTGTTTTTTTTTTTTTGTTTTTTTTTTTTTTTTGTTTTGTGTGTTAAAAAAACGAAAACTTTATAAATATCTTAATCTCCAAAAAAAATATAAGAAAACCAACATAAGTTACTGTTGTTAGGTAATACGGAGTAATAATGGTTTTTAGGGTAAAAGGATAATGGGTGATTTTTTTTTTTTTGGGCCGATCGTATTGCCATGTTGGTTATGTTTATGTTTCTTGTAAGTTTTTTTTTTTCATTTTTTTTTTACTTATTGACCTTTTATTTGTCTGAAACCTGTTCAGATAGTTTAGTTTGTTTTAGTTGGTACTAGTCTTTGAGAGCCCGTGCGTTGCACGGTTACTCTTAATCAAACAATCCGGAAAGTCAATGTAATGAATAAATGAAAATTGTAAACACTATATTATGAACAATTGTTTTTGACATTATTCAATGTGCTCTGATAATATAGCTTGATGATGAAATCATTATCTAAACAAAAAATGAATGACTACCCGGATTCTGCAAATCCAAAAAAAAAAGGAAAAAGAAAAAAGACGTCTGAACATACATATTGCCAAAGTTGTTCGTTGCAAATGCTCTAGCTCGTGTCCAGCATACATAGAAAGTGATCCAGAGTGTTTAAGTGAGACCTGAACTATTAGAAAAAACATTACCAGCCATATACGTATACCAAAGAAATATCACCATAACAGATAAAAAAAATACATTACCTCCAATGTGTCAAGCCCCTGCAATATCTGGATCCCATGAGCAAACATCTTTATCCAGAAAGTCACCCTTAAACATAGTCAGATGTGTACCTGGTCTCATTTATATTTGACAGCATATATGGGGACCTTGAACCTAACAAATAATTGAGGTATACATTCACTATAGTTGTTCGAGACAAAGGTAAGTGCAACGATAAGCATAACGGTCAACAACTTAACATGACACTAAAAGGAGGGGGGGGGGGGGGGGGGGGGGGGGGGGGGGGGTAAGGTAGAATATATATTTCCGTTGAACAATAACTTTACCTGCTCAGGGCTATTCACCACCCTCGAGACATTTTGCACCACCACTCTTTCAGATAACCTTCAAAAAATAAACAAATAAAATCTGACGTCCATTTAAAATCCGACAAAAAAATTCACCTCAAACATACAACTCACGTCAATGGGTAGAATTGTCACCTACAAATCTCTGATTGTTTAAAGATCAATTCTAAGATTGTTTATACAGAGTTTATGAAATAGGACTAACAAATTACATAATGTGAACATTATCCAAAAGATAACCCATTTTGTACATTGTCTACTTTAAACTGTTACACATCCATATTGTATGTATATATTTATGATGCTCCAAGTACATTTAACAAATAAAAACAGACAACTAAATTGATCCATAATAAATGATGAGAAGACTATATGAACCTGATGGAGAGGTATTATTATGAAGTTGCCGTTTTGTAATCCTACCATTGTACTGAAATTAAGTACAAAAAGCTACCCATTTTGACCCATTAGCCAACCTCCAACAACCATGTCGTTCATTTTTGCAGCCATTGTTTAATACTTCATTACACCGCCAACACGCTGAACTGAAAATATAACGTGAAACTGAAAACTCGAAAAAAAAAACTGAATTCATTGCAGTTATCACATTAGTAGCATGCTATATAAATTCACAATATACAGTACCCTGGTGGTGCTATATCTACTTATACACAATAAAACTTAATACATTATTCACCAAGTTTTAAACTAACTAATCAGTTAGAAACTATTGGCAATAAGAAAAAGATTGACCTGCTCTTAAACTATGGCATCATAGGATACACACAAGTAAGCAAATGAACAAACATGATGCACATGCTAAACTGAAATGCCCCGTTCATATGGATTATAAACGTTTCATATTAATTGATTTCCTTGCGAGGTTTTGACCTCTATATGAGACGTTTTCAAAGCTTGCATTCATTTTAAAATAACCATAACCTTTATTATTGAATAAAGGTTTATAAACATAAGTTTTGATTGTCGATCAAAGACAATCTCCTCAAAGTACATGTATTTTACACACACCATTACATACTTGCCAACAATATATTACAAATACAATCTCCGAATGCAAGTTTATTTATTTTAGAAAAGCATGATGACTCCAAATCTTGACGTTGAGTAAACATGCAACAGCGGAAGCTTTCTAATAATCACCTGAGAATAAACATGCTTAAAAAGTCAACAAAATTGTTGGTGAGTTATAGGTTTATATAACAATCATAACATTTAATAAGCCACAAGATTTCATTTAAATAAATGCGCAGGATCATTACAACTGCAAAAAATCATTCATACGATGAGTCGCCTGGTAACCGACCTTAACATAGAGCGCTTAAGATAGCTGGCATCATACATTCCACTATTCAAATGTATGACAAGGACCCTTCGAAGTACTAAAGCATTTCCACTATTCGAAAATGGGGGTGGTTGGTGCCCGTAGATCTACCTTTAGGATTCGCGTCAATTAGTGTTTTTCACTAATTATTAGATTACCAAGCATAATAATAATAAGTACAGATATCCGGTATAACAAAACAATCGTAGAATGTAGTTTCATGAACTTGTGCTTATTTTGTAAAACATTTATAAATTTGCATGTATTCTCATCCCAAAATAATTTAGATAGTAAAAATGGGACTATAACTCACTTGTGATGATTTCCGAATAGATGGTAATAAGACTTGGCCTTTGACAAATTCACGAACCTAATAATAATATTCTTGTGTCAAGATATATATATAATTAATATTCCATACTTATGATACTTGTGATAATTTTAATTGTCCATTGTTAGTAGTCCAACAGTCCAATAGTCCAACAGTATAAATATATATATAAATATAAATGCGTATATTGTGTTAGAATTTACTAACACTATAATATATTGTCTTAATATAGTAAGACACATAATATGTATATTGTCTGAAACAATCCGCGACCCATTGTATACATGTCTCAGGCTCGATCACAACTCAAAGTATATATATATTTTGGAATCAACCTCAACCCTGTATAGCCAACTCACACCTTCACATATAGAGTGCCTATGTGTAGTGCCCCGACCAAATCCATATGGACGAGAACATTACATATGATTACATCACGAGGTATTTGACCTCTATATGATACATTTTACAAACGTTGCAATGGTTTTCAAAAGACAACATTTCATTACATCAAAAGTTGACAGGTATGTATACCATTTCAGAATATCCAAACTATAAATGACCTCATCCGTCAATTACTAAATAATAATCTTTAATGAACTTCAATTACTCGAATGCAACGTCTTTTGAAATATGTCATGAATGACTCCAAGTAATATCCTTAAAATGAGCTAATGCACAGCGGAAGATTTCTTTCAAACCTGAGAATAAACATGCTTTCAAGTGTCAACCACAAGGTTGGTGAGTTCATTAGTTTATCATAAACATTTCATTTTCATCATTTAATAGACCACAAGATTTCATTTTTCATTCCATAAATATCATTCTCATAGCAGGCATTTCGCATCGTACTAGAGATAAAAATCATTCATATGGTGAACACCTGGTAACTGACCTTAACAAGATGCATATAGAATATCCCCAATCATTCCGGAACTACCTCGGACCTGATTAAAATCGAAATACTAAAACATCCGGTACTTTGGATGGGGCTCGTTGGGCCCGATAGATCTATCTTTAGGATTCGCGTGAATTAGGGTGTACGTTCCCTAATTCTTAGGCTACCAAGCTAAAAGGGGTGATATCCAAATTCGATCATTCAACCATAGAAATTAGTTTCACATACTTGTGTCTATTTCGTAAAACATTTATAAAAGTTACGCATGTATTCTCAGCCCAAAAATATGTAAAGGGTAAAAGGCAAATGAAACTCACCATACTGTATTTTGTAGTAAAAATACATATAACATCATTGAACAAGTGTAAGGTTGGCCTTGGATTCACGAACCTAAATTATTCATATATATTTATGTATTTGTCAATATTTGTCAATATTTGTCTAATACATTAAATTAAGTCATAGTGTATCACAATCCTAATGCTCGAGTCTAATACGCAAAAGTTAACAAAGTTCATTTTGACTCAAAATGATTTCCCAAAATTTTATATATATGATTATTATATAGTTTCAGTATCGTCGTTTGAATATTTAAAAGATTTGTTAAAGTATATAATTCACTTTCTAATAAGTAAAGCTTTATTTAAAATTTACTTTTATATATCTTAAGTAGTAAATTTGTAAAGTTCCTTATCGTAAAATAATATAATAAATGTAATTATATTATTCGTATATTTGTTTGATAAAAATAACCTTGATAATAATAATAATTAAAAGTTGTATTTATTTTGTAATAAAAATTATTATTTATTCTATTTATCAAGATATCAATGTTTTTATTTACTAAGATTAATATTATGATAAAACGATAATTCTGATTATAATAACATTAATATTTACAATACTTTAATATTATCTTTAAAATACTAATTTTATTTAAAATTGATAATAATAATAATAACAATTTTTAATGATAATACTAATGATATCAATAATGGTAATAATAATAATCATAAAAATAATAATTTGATAAAAAAAAAACTATAACGACGATAATAACGACGATAATAATAATCGTTTTTAATAATATCATCAAAAATTCAATTGACTATAGCTTCTAATCCGTTTGTCGAAATCATTCGACATCTAAAGGAAAAGTTCTTAATTTTTCGTTAGCTTTCTAACGATATACATATCTTATACCTTAGCTCGTCCCTAGTATAACAACTTTTAAGATTCAACGTAGTCTATCTAGGGGGAATATCAAAAATACTAGCATGCATAATCCTAATACTCGAGCACTTAGTCAAGGATACACTATTGATAAATAAAAGTTAAGTTATGAGTGCTCACGTATCAATATTGAGGTTCAATATTGCAGGAAAGGTACGTAAACGCAACGGAGATGATAAACACTAATTTGACCTCATGAGCATACCCCCGAACATTACCTATAACCTCCAAAGCTATAACCCATAATTTCCTTCGCCATATTCTACTCACAAGACTCACTTTGAAATCACACGGGCAGGACCTCGTCGTAGTCTTTTATGTATATATAGTAATAATAACACTCTTACTAATACTAATAATAATAATAAAGGAGTTAATATTAATCATCCTAATATTAATAATAATAATAATATAAATAAATATATGTATGTGTATGTGCGTGCGATGAAATGAAAATGAATCAGAATGAGAACGATCGAGATTTTAAAGCAATTGGACTTGTCCCAGGCAGCCATGCGACTCGCATGGTTTTGTGCCTTGGGCCATGCGACTCGCATGGTGTCCCTGGCCAGCTCACATTGCCCCAATAATGGTTGCCGACACTCGTATTATATTTATTTAATATTTATTTAATTAATTTATATAATTATTTATATATTATATTATATTTACACTCATAATAAAAATATAATTTTTACAAAAATGATTCGTACGTTGTTACCTGACTCATGTCCCGATTCCGGTTTTTCAAATGACGTTTCGTACTTTTAGAAAACTAACACTTTATATTTTTGTGTAACGTACCCTAACGAATGACAAGACTCAAATCAATAGCAACTGTTTTACTCTAACTGTAACTCGATCATCCTAATCGTTTTTATCATTTTCTTATAAATCAAAGCCTCGTTATATAACAAAACATATTTAATAATATTAATTTAAATCAAAACGTTTTATGATTGATTTGATATTATTATATATCACTAAATACAAATATATTTTCATTTAAAAAAAATACAACCTTATATATATCATATGGAAATATTAATATAGTATTTAGTAAAACAAATAATAGTTCAAAGTTCATTTTAATTTCGTTTAGGAAATCTTATAACGCGTAACATTTACACATTAAAACTTAATTTGATATACGTCCATGATTAATTTAATCAGCTTGATCTTTCTACTAATATATCTTAATATCTATCGAATCAAATAACAAATGTTATTATTGATTATGTAACTAACTTGTAATCCTATATATATTTAACATTCATAGACATGTTTTAAATACACGTTGCACATTATATATATTTCTAGTAACCGATGTTCCCTCCTACGTTATTTAAACAAAGACATTTTAAATAACAAGTTCTATTATCTCGTAAACCTTTTTCGTATGTTTGAAATAGATAAATTAGGTTCTATGAAATTCGAATCTCCACTAACATCTGTCTAGTCTTCAATAATAACACTTTTGTTCTTATATAAAAATCACTTTTCTAAATATTCCGAATACCGTCAAAAGTAAGGGTTTTCTAATTCAAAGTGGACCTCACCATAGATGCTCTTAATCATAAATTAATGTATCTTATCAATCATTTGATATTATCATCTAAATCCATTGGTAAGCAATAATAAACTTATATCGAAACCAAACACGTTTACGTAAAGTATTGTATATCTAATACCTTGTTAACGTTTTTACTTAATAAGTATTTATTATATACACAAGTCTATATACACATAAATGTTCGTGAATCGCTAGGCATGGTCGAAGGGTAATAGATTACATGAACTTAGTTTCAAACTTTTCGAGACTCAACCTTACATATTTTGCTTATCGTGTCGGATGCATATAAAGATTAAAGTTTAAATTTGATTGGAAATTTTCGGGTTATCACATTACCTACCCGTTAAAAGAAATTTCGTCCCGAAATTTGATAGAGGTCGTCATAGCTAATAGTAAGAATGTTATTATGACGAATATAAATCGATAATGGAGTTTTATCATCATTGAATAATCTGATAAAACGATTTGTTTTTGTGAAGAGTTCGAATGAAGTTAACACTTAAGAGTGAAAATGAATATATGCAAGTTTGACTTAACTGGTGACGTAGTCAAGATTTATTTCCGGAATTTAAGGAATTTGGAAGAAATCTTCATAATAAGATTTGATTCTTCAGTAATTAAGGAGATTCAGATCTTCTTTGGTTAAATGCGACCATCTGTTTCGATTGATCTGTCGGATATTTCTCTATAAATCTACCCTCGTCGTTTCCTTACAACTCACACCTTCTATTCTTTCTCCTCAGCTCATACTTTAAAACATTCGTCAATATGCTCCATCCCATTCTGATCCTTGATATATTCTTAATTTTTACATCTGTCATCATTCTCTTTCATCTACCACCGGAAGATTTTATTTACTTCTACTATTATCTTGGGGTTATAGTGTTATTAATTTTCCCGTGCCTTTACGTGGCAATACGTATTGATATGCACGGTTTGTAGCTTCTGGGTGGTTGCTGGGTTTTATATCTTCCCTTATATTCTAATGCCCCTGCTTCTGTCTTCTATAGTCATCGTCATCCATAGTTAACGCTCTCTTCTATTTGCTGCGGTTTATACCCCGAATTTCTATTTCATAGCCTTGTCCTTTCGCTTCTTCTTCTTGCGATTAAATAGCTCTCGTAATGGTCCGGAATTCGTATGTATGGATTTCAGAAGGAATATAGTAATTGTTCTAAGAAGAAAAGGGCAATGGTAAATCCTGATTTGTTAAATTACCAGAATACCCTGAAAAAGACCGAATCATCAAGAAATAGTTTCTTGACATGTTTAGAGATTAAGTAGAATGTAAGAGTCGTGTAAATGGTACATGATGACGGTATATTCTGTGAATCATCACGTCCATTAGAAACTTAGCATGAATTACCGTAATATAATGACGTTGATCAAGTGTCATTATATTATACTAACTCATGCATCAGTTCCCAACACTATTTCAAAAACATTCATATTTGAATTTTTCAGAATTTTAGAAACTAACACAGTTTCTTTTATGTTGCAGATATTACGGAGAGATAGCTGATTTCATATAAGGATAGTTGTGAAAATATCTCCAGAGATATGGAGAATATGTATATGGAAGATACGAAGATACCTTATAATATTTAAGGTAAGATGATGATGAAGAATATCTGTCTGTGAAGGTTTAGAATAAGGGATAATGTTTTTGTTAACGATTTCAGTAGACATTGAATCATTTGAATCCTTTGAAGGCAGATTTAGTCCCTGTGATTTGTCCACGGCTTCCTTCATACTTTGCTCAATCCGTTTTTCAGTACCAAATCCTTTCTTTTTCTGAGCTTTACCAACTCACTATCTTCTATCATCAAACTTTTGACCGTTTAGACCGTCTACCATTTTTATGTTTCCTCCGCATTTAATGCTATAATATCTGAATTACCGGTTATCAATCCGAGGTGGGTTCCGAAGAATTTTTGTTTTAGATGATTAAACGCTGATGGTAATATGGTGGAATATGAAAGGTTCCCCAGTAACAATGACGAAAGGGCAACGTATCTATCGGGTTTATAATAAGACTGGTCCGACTGAAAAGTCGAAGTTGACTTGTTGAAGTTGTGACAAAATTGGCTACTTTGAAAAGGAATTGAAATGTTGTTTTTGCTAATAGATGATAAAGAAATCGACACGGTTACGTGTTGAACTTTGGTTTCGAGAGTTTTTCAGGTACAAGACTTCGGGTAATGTGTGGTTGGATCATCATCTAAATTGTTCATTATTTGAAGTGTCTTTCAAAAAAAATTCAAAGGGTTTTAAGTGCAGATTGTCATCGTCAATATCCAAAGGATGAAATCGTCATGAATCTCGACTGATTCTCAAATCCTTCTAAGTGTTATGAATAAGAGTGATTTCTTATCACAGTTTTGAAGTCAAAGTATAGCTTCTAATTACGTAGGAATATAAGAGCGATGATTTCGATTATATCTTGAATTGAATTCTGAAATTTCAAAATCAGAATATGTAATCAGATTCGAATGAATATAATTGTTTTGATTTCTATAGAAGAATGTATATTATTGTGAAAGTAGGGAGTATAGTTGATGATTGTTAAATCAGAATTGAAGAATGTAATACATTAATTGTGAATATCTCGCGGGTATTACCTACCCGTTAAAAAAATTTCACATATAATATTTTGAACAAGAATTTTCATTACAGTCTTTATGAAAATATTTGTGGGTATATTTTCTTCAGATATAATACAAATTCAATGAGTTAATATCCTATTAAACTCATTTGATTTCCGGCTTGAACTAGAAAGAGATAATCTCTAAAACATGAGAGATTACATTATCTTCGCGGAGTATTTCACTAGTGTACCTAATACTTTAGTACTTATTCTTATAGATATTTCCTTAGTGAATCATGCTGATGCTCATAGAACTGTTGCTAACTTCGCAAGATAAGAATATTGTTTTCCCGTAAATTTCGGGTATATCGAAGATGAAAGTGTATAATCAAGCATGTTTTTGAATGATACACTTGATTTATTATGAACCGGAGTTCAGAGATTGTGGTTAACGATGATTAAGTTGTTAATGAAGGATGTACATCATAAGATATGAATTTAAACGAGTAGTATCTACTCTTTTTCAATTCATACTTAATAGCTTAGTACAAAAAGATTTATTATGGTTCCAGAATTCATATATATAAAATATATAATAATTCTTCAGAAGGAATGAGTTAATACTATATAACTCGTTGATACAACATATTCGTTGTTGATTGGTAACGATTTTCACAGTGATTCTTGAACTGATGAGATTTGTGATGTCATAGGTGTTGCTGATTCTGACGATGATGACGTTACTGACTATACTGGTGATGCTAACGGTACTGTTGCTGCTGATGATACTTCCGGTAATTGTTAGTGATGCTTGTATAACAAGTAAATCGCGCACCATCCTTGTTAGGGTTTCGATTCTTCCTTGACTCATTTTGGTTCACTCATCTGATTTAGGGTTAGGGTGGAAATAGATAATCTCTAAGACTTTAGAGATTACATAATCGCCGTAGAATATTCCTCCGATGAAGTTATGAATCAATACTTCATCGTTTGTTGTTGTTGGTACTCCTTGGTATCTATGATGCGTGTGATGTTGATATCCGAGGTATAACTTATGATGTTGAGGCGTGTGATGCGAAGGTGATTGTTGATGGTGGTAATGATACTGTTGGTGTTAATGATGGTGATACCGTTGATGTCGGTGATGCTGTTGACGTATTGAGGGTTGCGATGTTGATATTACTGGCGGTACAGATTATGCTGCTGGTGCTGCTGATGGTGTTTGTAATCCTTGCACCATAAGCTCCAAAGCCGTCACACGAGCACGAAGTTCGTTAACTTCTGCTAGTATACCGGGATGATTGTCGGTTGGGACGAGCGGATAAATAAAATCTAGAATTTGATGTAGTATATAATCGTGACAAGATACTCTGGAAATGAGAGAGAAAATGGTTTCACGAACAGGTTCGCCGGTAAGTGCTTCAGGTTCATCGCCAATAGGACAATTTGGTGGATGGAAAGGATCACCTTCTTCTTGTCTCCAATAATTGAGGAGGCTACGAACCCATCCCCACTTCATCCAAAATAGATGATGACTGATTGGTTGATCCATTCCGGTCACACTGTTTTCGGAGCTCGAATGGAAATCCATATCGGCATAGCTGTCGGGATCTGAGGAGTTCGAACTGGTTGAGGGATCCATCTCGTATGATTAGGGGAAAAAGTTTTGGTATAAAGTAGGTTGTAGAATTTAGATTTGGTATTCTTCAATTACATAATTTGCATATATAATATCCAAAATCCCATAAATTACGGAGAATCTTTGAAAGATGTTAGTCAAAGTTCACAGTAATAGATACGCTAAGATATTTATTAGCAGATATGCTAAGATGTGAATTTCGTCTATACGCTGTTATGCAATAAATGCAGGAAAACGCGTCTAAACTTTAGATGATAAGTAGGTAATTTCCTAAGGATGATAAGTAAGTGATTTCCGACTAAAAATGATAAGCAAAACTTTTGACATACAGACACGGTCGAAGTCCAGACTCATTAATGCATCCTAACAGCTATCCGTAAGACACACTAATGCAAGACCTGGTTCGCTAAGACCACCGCTCTGATACCACCTGTAGTGCCCCGACCAAATCCATATGGACGAGAACATTACATATGATTACATCACGAGGTATTTGACCTCTATATGATACATTTTACAAACGTTGCAATGGTTTTCAAAAGACAACCTTTCATTACATCAAAAGTTGACAGGTATGTATACCATTTCAGAATATCCAAACTATAAATGACCTCATCCGTCAATTACTAAATAATAATCTTTAATGAACTTCAATTACTCGAATGCAATGTCTTTTGAAATATGTCATGAATGACTCCAAGTAATATCCTTAAAATGAGCTAATGCACAGCGGAAGATTTCTTTCAAACCTGAGAATAAACATGCTTTCAAGTGTCAACCACAAGGTTGGTGAGTTCATTAGTTTATCATAAACATTTCATTTTCATCATTTAATAGACCACAAGATTTCATTTTTCATTCCATAAATATCATTCTCATAGCAGGCATTTCGCATCGTACTAGAGATAAAAATCATTCATATGGTGAACACCTGGTAACCGACCTTAACAAGATGCATATAGAATATCCCCAATCATTCCGGAACTACCTCGGACCTGATTAAAATCGAAATACTAAAATATCCGGTACTTTGGATGGGGCTCGTTGGGCCCGATAGATCTATCTTTAGGATTCGCGTGAATTAGGGTGTACGTTCCCTAATTCTTAGGCTACCAAGCTAAAAGGGGTGATATCCAAATTCGATCATTCAACCATAGAAATTAGTTTCACATACTTGTGTCTATTTCGTAAAACATTTATAAAAGTTGCGCATGTATTCTCAGCCCAAAAATATGTAAAGGGTAAAAGGCAAATAAAACTCACCATACTGTATTTTGTAGTAAAAATACATATAACATCATTGAACAAGTGTAAGGTTGGCCTTGGATTTACGAACCTAAATTATTCATATATATTTATGTATTTGTCAATATTTGTCAATATTTGTCTAATACATTAAATTAAGTCATAGTGTATCACAATCCTAATGCTCGAGTCTAATACGCAAAAGTTAACAAAGTTCATTTTGACTCAAAATGATTTCCCAAAATTTTATATATATGATTATTATATAGTTTCAGTATCGTCGTTTGAATATTTAAAAGATTTGTTAAAGTATATAATTCACTTTCTAATAAGTAAAGCTTTATTTAAAATATACTTTTATATATCTTAAGTAGTAAATTTGTAAATTTCCTTATCGTAAAATAATATAATAAATGTAATTATATTATTCGTATATTTGTTTGATAAAAATAACCTTGATAATAATAATAATTAAAAGTTGTATTTATTTTGTAATAAAAATTATTATTTATTCTATTTATCAAGATATCAATGTTTTTATTTACTAAGATTAATATTATGATAAAACGATAATTCTGATTATAATAACATTAATATTTACAATACTTTAATATTATCTTTAAAATACTAATTTTATTTAAAATTGATAATAATAATAATAACAATTTTTAATGATAATACTAATGATATCAATAATGGTAATAATAATAATCATAAAAATAATAATTTGATAAAAAAAAACTATAACGACGATAATAACGACGATAATAATAATCATTTTTAATAATATCATCAAAAATTCAATTGACTTTAGCTTCTAATCCGTTTGTCGAAATCATTCGACATCTAAAGGAAAAGTTCTTAATTTTTCGTTAGCTTTCTAACGATATACATATCTTATACCTTAGCTCGTCCCTAGTATAACAACTTTTAAGATTCAACGTAGTCTATCTAGGGGGAATATCAAAAATACTAGCATGCATAATCCTAATACTCGAGCACTTAGTCAAGGATACACTATTGATAAATAAAAGTTAAGTTATGAGTGCTCACGTATCAATATTGAGGTTCAATATTGCAGGAAAGGTACGTAAATGCAACGGAGATGATAAACACTAATTTGACCTCATGAGCATACCCCCGAACATTACCTATAACCTCCAAAGCTATAACCCATAATTTCCTTCGCCATATTCTACTCACAAGACTCACTTTGAAATCACACGGGCAGGACCTCGTCGTAGTCTTTTATGTATATATAGTAATAATAACACTCTTACTAATACTAATAATAATAATAAAGGAGTTAATATTAATCATCCTAATATTAATAATAATAATAATATAAATAAATATATGTATGTGTATGTGTGTGCGATGAAATGAAAATGAATCAGAATGAGAACGATCGAGATTTTAAAGCAATTGGACTTGTCCCAGGCAGCCATGCGACTCGCATGGTTTTGTGCCTTGGGCCATGCGACTCGCATGGTGTCCCTGGCCAGCTCACATTGCCCCAATAATGGTTGCCGACACTCGTATTATATTTATTTAATATTTATTTAATTAATTTATATAATTATTTATATATTATATTATATTTACACTCATAATAAAAATATAATTTTTACAAAAATGATTCGTACGTTGTTACCTGACTCATGTCCCGATTCCGGTTTTTCAAATGACGTTTCGTACTTTTAGAAAACTAACACTTTATATTTTTGTGTAACGTACCCTAACGAATGACAAGACTCAAATCAATAGCAACTGTTTTACTCTAACTGTAACTCGATCATCCTAATCGTTTTTATCATTTTCTTATAAATCAAAGCCTCGTTATATAACAAAACATATTTAATAATATTAATTTAAATCAAAACGTTTTATGATTGATTTGATATTATTATATATCACTAAATACAAATATATTTTCATTTAAAAAAAATACAACCTTATATATATCATATGGAAATATTAATATAGTATTTAGTAAAACAAATAATAGTTCAAAGTTCATTTTAATTTCGTTTAGGAAATCTTATAACGCGTAACATTTACACATTAAAACTTAATTTGATATACGTCCATGATTAATTTAATCAGCTTGATCTTTCTACTAATATATCTTAATATCTATCGAATCAAATAACAAATGTTATTATTGATTATGTAACTAACTTGTAATCCTATATATATTTAACATTCATAGACATGTTTTAAATACACGTTGCACATTATATATATTTCTAGTAACCGATGTTCCCTCCTACGTTATTTAAACAAAGACATTTTAAATAACAAGTTCTATTATCTCGTAAACCTTTTTCGTATGTTTGAAATAGATAAATCAGGTTCTATGAAATTCGAATCTCCACTAACATCTGTCTAGTCTTCAATAATAACACTTTTGTTCTTATATAAAAATCACTTTTCCAAATATTCCGAATACCGTCAAAAGTAAGGGTTTTCTAATTCAAAGTGGACCTCACCATAGATGCTCTTAATCATAAATTAATGTATCTTATCAATCATTTGATATTATCATCTAAATCCATTGGTAAGCAATAATAAACTTATATCGAAACCAAACACGTTTACGTAAAGTATTGTATATCTAATACCTTGTTAACGTTTTTACTTAATAAGTATTTATTATATACACAAGTCTATATACACATAAATGTTCGTGAATCGCTAGGCATGGTCGAAGGGTAATAGATTACATGAACTTAGTTTCAAACTTTTCGAGACTCAACCTTACATATTTTGCTTATCGTGTCGGATGCATATAAAGATTAAAGTTTAAATTTGATTGGAAATTTTCGGGTTATCACACTATGGTTGTTCCGAAATATATATATAGATGGGTCGATATGATATGTCAAAACGCTGTATACGGATCCACGGTGATCAAGTCATATATATATATGGTGCCTTACGATCTTTATTAAGACTATAATATATTGTCGTAGAACTTAATCACGACTATTATAAATTTTATTTCCATAAGCTCGGGAACAAGACATGTATAAATACTTGTAGGATACAAGGTAAGTTAGCTAGGATAAGGTTAGCATCCATTTTTATTAATCAAAACCGTAGCTAAAAACAAACAAAAATATCCAATTTTATTTTACCCATAATTTCTTCGTTACAAATCCGTTTTGAGTGATTCGACTTGCCATAGTTTTGTATCGAAAAGTTATTTACTAATCTAAACAGAAAAACAATATGTTTATAGTCGAAAATACAGTTTAGGTGTCAAATACAAGAAGATAGTCATATCCGTCGTAAGAACGACATCTTGATGACTCTTTTGAAAAACATACTTCCAATTAGAGTTTAACCATGGATTTTGGATATATTTCATATCCATATAAAATAAGATTTTTCACCAAAGGAAATCTTTTAATTCAAAGTTTAGGATAGGTTTTTAAAATCAAACCCAAAACAGCCCCCGATGATCTATGACGGCGTATGTTCAGTTTTAAGGTGTTCTTCGTGTTTACAAGTTTTATATCCTTATGTTAGCTTGACATACTGTCATAATACATGTGTTGAAGTATTTTAAAAGTCCAGTTAGAAGGATTAAATTTGTTTGCGAACAAGTTTAGAAATGATCTAAACTATGTTCTTGTTGTTATTAGTTATAAACTCAAAATAAGATAGCTATATGAATATGAATCGAATAAGATTATGAATAAGGTGACTACCTCAAATCAATTGAACAAAGTTTCTGAAATAGAAGTGATGTTCTTGATCTTCAAAGAGTTTTTGAAATGAATTCAAAAGATTGAAAGTATAGACTTGAAGTATGTGTGTTTAAAGAGTGTTTAAAGAGTAAGAAATGAAGAGAATACTTGGAGTTCTTGTGTGTGAATATTATGAGAGTGAAGGTGGGTTAAATAGATGATATGGATGAGTAAAAAGAGGGTTAAAATTCGTTGGTCATGCATATGGTTAAGAGACTTTATCAAAATTTGGAATATAGCATAATAACTTTATCAAAATTTGGAATATAGCATAATAACTTTATCAAAATTTGGAATATAGCATAATAATGCATACTAGAAGTTAAAATGTTGGTTCCAACATGTTTATTCTTGTCTTGTGACTCATAGGGCTGCTAAGGAGGTAATAATTGGTATTTCATATTGGTATATACACATAGTATTTAAGTATGGAAGCTGGGTATGATACGGGTGTAAATACCGAATGAAAACGAATAGAATTCTTGATGGAATTGAATGAGATTATGAGTATAGCTATCTTTATTGAGTATAAGTATGTTAGTATATATGTACTTAAGTCCTTTAAAAGTGTATTAATTCATATTAATACAATACATATATATACATTCTAGTTTAGAAGTTATTACAACGTTAATCGTTATATATATGTATATAGTCTTGAAGTCTTTAAGTTAGTAACCTCATTTTATGTATATAACCAATTGTTATTATATATAATGAGATACTTAAATATCATTTTAACAAATCATAAGTATATATATATTCATATATACATCATTATATAATTATTTCAAATTATGACGTTCGTGAATCGTCAGACAGACTGGGTGGCCAAACGTTTGTATAAAATTCATTTCAAATAACTAAGTCTTAATGAGTTTGATTGCTTAATATGTTGGAAACATTAATTATGTTAATATTAATTTTATAAATATATAGCGGAAAAATCCGGGTCGTTACATTACACACCCGTTAAATAAAATTTCGTCCCGAAATTTAGAATAGTACCTAGTTAATGTGCGATATTGGGAAACAAATGTGGATACTTCAACTTCATTTGGTCTTCTCGTTCCCAAGTGAATTCTGGTCCTCTACGAGCATTCCATCGAACCTTAACGATTGGAATCTTACTTTGTTTAAGTCGTTTGACCTCACGATCCATAATTTCAACAGGTTCTTCGACGAAATTTAGTTTCCCGTCAATCTTAATTTCGTCTAAAGGGATAATGAGATCTTCGGTAGCTAGGCATTTCTTCAGGTTCGAAACATGAAAGGTGTTGTGAATCTCTTCTAATTGTGGAGGTAGTTCAAGTCGATAGGCCACCGGCCCAATGCGTTTTTCGATCTTGAATGGCCCAATGTATCTTGGGCTCAATTTCCCTCGCTTTCCAAAACGAATAACACCTTTCCAAGGTGATACCTTAAGCATAACCATATCACCCTCCTCAAAC
This sequence comes from Rutidosis leptorrhynchoides, assembly GCF_046630445.1. Taxonomy (NCBI): domain Eukaryota; kingdom Viridiplantae; phylum Streptophyta; class Magnoliopsida; order Asterales; family Asteraceae; genus Rutidosis; species Rutidosis leptorrhynchoides. The sequence continues at coordinate 684,236,350 of NC_092335.1, read as the reverse complement.
TCTAAAGGTTTCCTTCTAACATCCGCGTAGCTCTTTTGTCGACTCTGGGCTGTTTTCAATCGTTGTTGAATCTGAATGACCTTATCGGTAGTTTCCTGGATAATTTCCGGACCCGTAATCTGTTTTTCCCCCACATCACTCCAACAAATCGGGGACCTGCACTTCCTTCCATAAAGTGCCTCGAATGGTGCCGCCTCAATACTAGAATGATAGCTGTTGTTGTTGGAAAACTCGGCTAACGGTAGATGTCGATCCCAACTGCTTCCATAATCAATAACACATGCTCGTAGCATGTCTTCGAGTGTCTGAATCATCCTTTCACTCTGCCCATCAGTCTGTGGATGATAGGCAGTACTTAAATCTAGACGAGTTCCCAACGCTTCGTGTAATGCCTGCCAGAATCTAGAAGTAAATCTGCTATCACGATCAGAGATAATAGAGATTGGTATACCATGTCTAGAAACAACTTCTTTCAGGTATAATCGTGCTAATTTCTCTATACTATCCTCTTATTTTATTGGCAGAAAGTGTGCTGACTTAGTAAGACGATCGACTATTACCCAAATCATATCAGAACCACCTGCGGTTCTCGGTAACTTAGCAATGAAATCCATGGTAATGTTTTCCCATTTCCATTCTGGGATTTCAGGTTGTTGGAGTAGACCAGATGGTTTCTGATGCTCAGCTTTGACTTTAGAACAAGTCAAACATGCTCCTACATATATGGCTATATCGGCCTTCATTCCTGGCCACCAAAAGTTTCTCTTGAGGTCTTGGTACATTTTCCCCGCTCCGGGATGTATTGAATACCTGGTTTTATGTGCTTCATCTAGTACCACTTTCCTCAAATCCCCATTCCTTGGTACCCAAATTCTTTCAGCTAAATACCTGGTTCCGTCTTCCCGAATATTAAGCTGTTTTTCTAATCCTTTGGGTATTTCTCTTCCAAAAATTCCTTCCTTCAAAACCTCCTGTTGTGCCTCTTTTATTCGAGTAGTAAGATTAGTATGAATAATCATGTTCATAGCTTTTACTCAAATAGGTTCTCTTTCCTTTCGACTCAAGGCATCGGCTACCACATTTGCTTTCCCCGGGTGGTAACGGATTTCACAATCATAATCATTTAGCAGCTCAACCCATCTACGCTGCCTCATGTTTAGTTGCTTTTGATTTAAAATATGTTGGAGACTTTTGTGGTCAGTGTATATGATGAACTTAACCCCATATAGATAATGTCTCCACATTTTTAATGCAAAAACAACGGCGCCCAATTCCAGATCATGTGTGGTGTAGTTTTGTTCATGAATTTTGAGTTGTCTAGACGCATATGCAATCACCTTCTTCCGTTGCATAAGAACACACCCAAAACCCATTCTTGATGCATCGCAGTAGATAACAAAATCTTCCACTCCGTCAGGTAACGATAAAATAGGTGCCGTAGTCAACTTCTTTTTCAACAATTGGAAGGCACTCTCTTGTTCGGAAGTCCATTTATACTTCTTCCCCTTATGTGTCAAGGCAGTTAAAGGTTTGGCTACTCGAGAGAAATCTTGAATAAATCTCCTATAGTAACCGGCTAAACCCAAAAATTGACGTATTTGCGTTGGAGTTTTCGGGGTTTCCCAATTTTTGATGGCTTCGATCTTGGCGGGATCAACTTTGATTCCATTACTACTGACTACATGGCCAAGAAATTGTACTTCGTTTAACCAAAAAGCACATTTAGAGAACTTAGCATAAAGTTGTTCTTTTCTTAACAACTCTAACACAAGTCTCAAGTGTTGTTCGTGTTCTTGGTTATTCTTCGAATAGATAAGGATGTCATCAATAAAGACAATAACAAACTTATCTAAATATGGACTACATACTCGGTGCATGAGATCCATGAAAACTGCGGGTGCATTGGTTAAACCGAATGGCATAACCATGAATTCGTAGTGGCCATAACGAGTTCTGAAGGCTGTTTTCGGTATATCAGCTTCTTTAACCCTTAGTTGATGATAACCTGACCTTAGGTCGATTTTGGAGTATACGCTCGAACCTTGGAGTTGGTCGAATAGGTCATCGATTCGGGGTAAAGGGTATCGGTTTTTAATGGTGACTTTGTTCAACTCACAGTAATCGATACACATGCGAAAAGACCCATCTTTCTTTTTAACGAACAAAATTGGAGCTCCCCATGGTGACGTACTCGGTCGGATAAAACCACGTTCTAATAATTCTTGTAGCTGACTTTGTAATTCTTTCATTTCGGTGGGCGCAAGTCTATATGGAGCACGAGCTATTGGTGCGGCTCCTGGTACAAGATCTATTTGGAATTCAACGGATCGATGTGGAGGTAGCCCCGGTAATTCGTCCGGAAATACCTCAGGAAATTCTCTTGCAACGGGAACGTCGTCGATTTTCTTTTCTTCTTTTTCAACCTTCTCAACGTGTGCTAGTACGGCGTAGCAACCTTTTCTTATTAGTTTGCGCGCCTTCAAACTACTAATAAGATTTAATTTGGCATTACCCTTTTCTCCATACACCATTAAGGGTAATCCATCTTTTCTCGGAATGCGAATCGCCTTCTCATGACAAACAACTTCTGCTTTCACCTTGGACATCCAGTCCATTCCAATAATCACGTCGAAGCTTCCCAATTCCACCGGTATTAAATCAATTGTAAACGTTTCGCTAACTAAGCTAATTTTTCGATTTCGGCAAATTTTATCAACCCTAATTAGTTTACCATTTGCTACTTCAACTATACACTTTTTATCCAAAGGCGTTAACGGGCAATTTAATTTGGCACAAAATTCTCTACTCATATAACTTCTATCGGCACCCGAATCAAATAAAACATAAGCAGATGTATTGTTGATAAGAAACGTACCCGTAACAAGCTCCGGGTCTTCCTGTGCTTCTTTCCCATTAATGTTGAAGGCTCTCCCACGGCCTTGCCTATTTCCATTCCTGTACCGGTTTATGGTATGGCCCGGTTGTCCACATCCATAGCAAACAACGCCGTTATTATTTGTTCCGGCATTATTTGCTCCTCCGTTTCTATTTGGTCCGTAGACTTCACATTTTGCCGCAATATGACCATGCCTATTGCACTTGGTACATAATTCTTTACAAAACCATTCCGGATGAAACTTATCACACCTTGGGCATATAGTCTTTTGCTTTTTGTTGTCGTTGTTATTGTTGTTGTTGTTAGGGTTATTGTTGTTGAGGCGTTTGTTGTTGTTATTGTTTGGATTGGGGTTGTTGTTGTTGTAGTTTTGGTTGCGGTTGTTGTTGTTGTAATTATTATTGGGATGGTTGTTGCAGTTATTGTTGTGGTTGTTGTTGCGATTTTTGTTGTTGTTGGGGTGGTTGCGATTGTTGCTGTAGTTGTTGTTTTGACTGTTGTTGTACTGGTCACCGCTTTCCTCCCATTTTCTCTTTCCCTGTTTCACTATGACCTCCTCGGCCGCCTCTTTCTTTATCCTTCCTGTAATTTGGCCTATCAATTTGTGGGCTATACGGCTCGCTTTCTGCATTGTTGCAGGGTCGTTAGCACCTACATGCTCTTGGATTCGTTCCGGCAACCCTTTTATGAACGCTTCAATTTTTGCCTCTTCATCCTCAAATACTCCAGGACACATTAAAACCAGTTCGTTGAAACGTCGCTCATAGGTAATGACGTCTAATCCTTGGGTTGTCAGTGCTTTAAGCTCTTCCTTGAGCTTGTTGATTTCAGTTCTGGGACGGTACTCCTCCTTCATCATGTGCTTGAAAGCGGACCATGGAAGTGCGTAGGCGGTATTCTGTCCTACGTAATCCATGTAGGTATTCCACCATGTCAAAGCAGTACCCCTGAAAGTATGTGTGGCATACTTAACTTTATCCTCTTCTGCGCATTTGCTGATTGCGAACACAGCTTCAACCTTCTCTGTCCATCGCTTTAGTCCAACGGGTCCTTCGGTTCCTTCAAACTCATTGGGTTTGCAGGCCATAAAAGCTTTGTAGGAACATCCTACCCGATTGCCATTGTTTCCTCCACTGCTGGAACTCGATTGGTTGTTGTTGTTCATTGCGTTCATCACTGCAGCCATATTTGCAACGAAAGCTTGAAGTTCTTCTGTGTTCATTTGTTGTTGTCTAGTAACAGGAGGAGCCATTTCCTTCAAAAATAGCCATATGAGTTAATCACATAGAATTTTTAGAAGTAGCCAAAAAGTATTTTTATAGCTTAATATGAACTTATTATTATAAAAGCCTTTTCTTCATATTAGCGTTTTATAACTGTAATAATGTTCATACTTGGCAGCTAACACACAATTTAACTACTAAAATTCTAATATGAAAAACTATGGTAAGTTATTACGTTACTACGTAATTATAGATTGTAATAATAATAATAAACCTTCCATGCTTATTCTTATTATTATACAATCATAAGGAAAAATACATTGCGGATTTTCTTACAAACTTAAACACACCATATAATACATATTATACAATGCATGGAATATAGGGTGGCTGCCGATGGTTCAAGAGCGGCGAGATTTCTTAGATGTTGACGTTGTTTCTTTCTCGGCCAAACGTTTGGATTTTCGTTTGGATAGTTCTTTTTCCAATTCCTCCAAATTGGTTCTTTCGGTTAATTGTTTGGGAACAAAACCACCAGTCGTTATACGAGCATTTTGGTCACAAACATTTTGGGTCATAATAAGTTCATCTAGTTTGGGATCGGGTATAACAGCCAAAGATTTTCCCAAATCACGTTGTGGTTCGGTAATTTCCACAACTTTTTCAGGAGTCTCTTCTTCGGGTTCCTCCTCTGGATCTTCTTCCGGATCCTCTTCGGGAAATTGTGAATCTTCCCAATTTTCCCAACAATTTTCCACTTTAATGGTAATACCAACAGTTAACTTTTCCGTTGGTTCATAAGTCGTATGCTTTGACTCAGTCTCCGAATCACTTGATAAGTAAATGAAATCTGAGTCACTAGAGATGCTTATATGATCGGATGAAGTCATCTATCACATAATAGCAGGCACGTTAAGAGAAAGATATATCCTATAATATTAATATGTTAATAATCTTATGTTTCCAACAATTATATTAAGCAATCATTTTTAAGTCAATTACGGTCGAAGTCCAGACTCACTAATGCATCAAAAAAATCAGTTAGACACACTAATGAAAAATTTTCTGATTCTCTAAGACCAACGCTCGGATACCAACTGAAATGCCCCGTTCATATGGATTATAAACGTTTCATATTAATTGATTTCCTTGCGAGGTTTTGACCTCTATATGAGACGTTTTCAAAGATTGCATTCATTTTAAAATAACCATAACCTTTATTATTGAATAAAGGTTTATAAACATAAGTTTTGATTGTCGATCAAAGACAATCTCCTCAAAGTACATGTATTTTACACACACCATTACATACTTGCCAACAATATATTACAAATACAATCTCCGAATGCAAGTTTATTTATTTTAGAAAAGCATGAGGACTCCAAATCTTGACGTTGAGTAAACATGCAACAGCGGAAGCTTTCTAATAATCACCTGAGAATAAACATGCTTAAAAAGTCAACAAAATTGTTGGTGAGTTATAGGTTTATATAACAATCATAACATTTAATAAGCCACAAGATTTCATTTAAATAAATGCGCAGGATCATTACAACTGCAAAAAATCATTCATACGATGAGTCGCCTGGTAACCGACCTTAACATAGAGCGCTTAAGATATCTGGCATCATACATTCCACTATTCAAATGTATGACAAGGACCCTTCGAAGTACTAAAGCATTTCCACTATTCGAAAATGGGGGTGGTTGGTGCCCGTAGATCTACCTTTAGGATTCGCGTCAATTAGTGTTTTTCACTAATTATTAGATTACCAAGCATAATAATAATAAGTACAGATATCCGGTATAACAAAACAATCGTAGAATGTAGTTTCATGAACTTGTGCTTATTTTGTAAAACATTTATAAATTTGCATGTATTCTCATCCCAAAATAATTTAGATAGTAAAAATGGGACTATAACTCACTTGTGATGATTTCCGAATAGATGATAATAAGACTTGGCCTTTGACAAATTCACGAACCTAATAATAATATTCTTGTGTCAAGATATATATATAATTAATATTCCATACTTATGATACTTGTGATAATTTTAATTGTCCATTGTTAGTAGTCCAACAGTCCAATAGTCCAACAGTATAAATATATATATAAATATAAATGCGTATATTGTGTTAGAATTTACTAACACTATAATATATTGTCTTAATATAGTAAGACACATAATATGTATATTGTCTGAAACAATCCGCGACCCATTGTATACATGTCTCAGGCTCGATCACAACTCAAAGTATATATATATTTTGGAATCAACCTCAACCCTGTATAGCCAACTCCCACCTTCACATATATAGTGCCTATGGTTGTTCCGAAATATATATATAGATGGGTCGATATGATATGTCAAAACGCTGTATACGGATCCACGGTGATCAAGTCATATATATATATGGTGCCTTACGATCTTTATTAAGACTATAATATATTGTCGTAGAACTTAATCACGACTATTATAAATTGTATTTCCATAAGCTCGGGAACAAGACATGTATAAATACTTGTAGGATACAAGGTAAGTTAGCTAGGATAAGGTTAGCATCCATTTTTATTAATCAAAACCGTAGCTAAAAACAAACAAAAATATCCAATTTTATTTTACCCATAATTTCTTCGTTACAAATCCGTTTTGAGTGATTCGACTTGCCATAGTTTTGTATCGAAAAGTTATTTACTAATCTAAACAGAAAAACAATATGTTTATAGTCGAAAATACAGTTTAGGTGTCAAATACAAGAAGATAGTCATATCCGTCGTAAGAACGACATCTTGATGACTCTTTTGAAAAACATACTTCCAATTAGAGTTTAACCATGGATTTTGGATATATTTCATATCCATATAAAATAAGATTTTTCACCAAAGGAAATATTTTAATTCAAAGTTTAGGATAGGTTTTTAAAATCAAACCCAAAACAGCCCCCGATGATCTATGACGGCGTATGTTCAGTTTTAAGGTGTTCTTCGTGTTTACAAGTTTTATATCCTTATGTTAGCTTGACATACTGTCATAATACATGTGTTGAAGTATTTTAAAAGTCCAGTTAGAAGGATTAAGTTTGTTTGCGAACAAGTTTAGAAATGATCTAAACTATGTTCTTGTTGTTATTAGTTATAAACTCAAAATAAGATAGCTATATGAATATGAATCGAATAAGATTATGAATAAGGTGACTACCTCAAATCAATTGAACAAAGTTGCTGAAATAGAAGTGATGTTCTTAATCTTCAAAGAGTTTTTGAAATGGATTCAAAAGATTGAAAGTATAGACTTGAAGTATGTGTGTTTAAAGAGTGTTTAAAGAGTAAGAAATGAAGAGAATACTTGGAGTTCTTGTGTGTGAATATTATGAGAGTGAAGGTGGGTTAAATAGATGATATGGATGAGTAAAAAGAGGGTTAAAATTCGTTGTTCATGCATATGGTTAAGAGACTTTATCAAAATTTGGAATATAGCATAATAACTTTATCAAAATTTGGAATATAGCATAATAACTTTATCAAAATTTGGAATATAGCATAATAATGCATACTAGAAGTTAAAATGTTGGTTCCATCATGTTTATTCTTGTCTTGTGACTCATAGGGCTGCTAAGGAGGTAATAATTGGTATTTCATATTGGTATATACACATAGTATTTAAGTATGGAAGCTGGGTATGATACGGGTGTAAATACCGAATGAAAACGAATAGAATTCTTGATGGAATTGAATGAGATTATGAGTATAGCTATCTTTATTGAGTATAAGTATGTTATTATATATGTACTTAAGTCCTTTAAAAGTGTATTAATTCATATTAATACAATACATATATATACATTCTAGTTTAGAAGTTATTACAACGTTAATCGTTATATATATGTATATAGTCTTGAAGTCTTTAAGTTAGTAACCTCATTTTATGTATATAACCAATTGTTATTATATATAATGAGATACTTAAATATCATTTTAACAAATCATAAGTATATATATATCCATATATACATCATTATATAATTATTTCAAATTATGACGTTCGTGAATCGTCAGACAGACTGGGTGGCCAAACGTTTGTATAAAATTCATTTCAAATAACTAAGTCTTAATGAGTTTGATTGCTTAATATGTTGGAAACATTAATTATGTTAATATTAATTTTATAAATATATAGCGGAAAAATCCGGGTCGTTACATAAACCAAATGGAGTAATTTTTTATATTTTTCATTTGTTAACAATAAATGATCCAAGTAATAAACCATGAATATTTTGTTTGATGAAAGTCATCTCGAAAAGAAGTAAAAAGAACCACATTCTTTTATTCAATCTTTTTAACATAGGAATAAATTAAATAATAATTTTCAAAATCTAAAATCAATCAAGATCAACGCATATTTTAGGCCAAAACAAAAATTATAAACACAAAAAATTAATAATAAACAAAATTAGTTGACTATATTTAATTGAAAATCGTAATTGATATCAAAGAATCGTTTCAATCTGATATGGAATACATGAATGGCATTTTAAGAGTTCCTGCAATTAAAAAAAAAAGAGAAATGAAATCATCAGGAATAATTGACCCCAACTTCGACATAAACTTTACCCTATTCATATTCAAAATTAATGTCCCGAGTTCCTGACTTACGATTCATGAACTATAAATCAATTGTAAGTAATTATTGCCATAAAATAATCAATCAAAAAGAATTACTAGAAATTTACAATTTAACAAAACTATATTGGATGAGAAGACCATGAGATTCTATAACAGAGTGATATCGTAAGCCCCACAAATATCCTTAACCCATACGTTTTCAATAATTACATTTTCCTGATTAGATAATATAAAAAACAATGACATGAGTATTGTTGTTGGCATAACGACTTCAAGAATGTTTACTTACTCTAAAATGCAATAAAAAGATAAGTAACTAAAAGTAAAAAGGAGTATAATACCTTGATCAGCCTTGAATGTAAACCCGTTAGATCCATGACTGTTAATTAAAAGCTCATCTTGAAATGGAAGATCATGTCCGCCATTTAAAATTTAAAATTGTAATCAAATTCTAACAAAATCATACCAGGCCGTTGTAGAAATTCATATATACTCCCTTTGACTAAAGTTCACCAACCTGAAAAATCATTTAGATTGAAACATACGAATTCGATAAAAGTTTAATTAACGAAATAAGTGCATTGTATCGCTATCTTTGTTGTCATAATCGATTCATATTCATTTTTAAGTTTACCATAATTTTCAACGCTTACCTTAACAACACATAATTACTTAACAACCAAAAATGGAGCACATTTATGGTGTCCAGTACCGATCAATATAAATTTAAATCACAAATAAACCAAAATTGAAATCACAATGAACTAAGAAACAATATTAGGTTAACATACTTACGTGTTTTAAAGCCCTAGCTTACTCTTTTAAAATTGCCCTAATTTATAAACCCTAGGTATACACATAAATAATTGACAGCATACATAAACTAAAAAAAGTTATTAACATAACAAAATTATAAATAATCTGTGTATGTCTTTCAACATACACCTTAGAAACCAAAGTTTCTACATACAGTAGCACTTAAACATAAATCATTAGCATCCATCAAGGCCTTTCAACATACAACAGCAAAACAATAACATAAGCTACAAAAAAAAAAAAAGACTAACATCAAACCACTACACATTCACATTCACATATATAAACCAAAACTATAAGTAACAAACAGTAAGAACCTAAATATATTTCAATACCTTTGCAAATTGAAAGACTTTAAGCACAATAAAAAAAAACAGATTAATAGATTAATACTGTTGGTAGTCATCAAACACAAATATCGAAGGATAACAACAAAGTTTTAAAAGAGTAATCACCTGCATAAACTGATTGTGAAGATTGCAATTAAAATAATTACCAAATAAAACAATTAAGATATCAATTTAATCAAATAAAACAATTACAAAACACTGACATCCAATTTAAGAAATCAAATAAAACAATTAGCAAACACTGATATCCAATTTAATCGTTGCGTATTGGTGAAGATTGCAGGCATCACCTGCATACTAAACTGATTGTGAAAATCCAAAAATCTGGACGGTTTCTTCAATGATAATTAAACTATAGAGAAAAATCGTGATTGAGGTCGATATTAACAAACCTGAAGAATGAATCGTTGTGATGCAAAAAAAGAATCCGCCGGATCTGTTTTGAAAAATTGATTCAAACGGAGGATAATAGCTCATCGATTGGATGTCAAAATCAGATAACGTTGCTTTCAGAATCAAGATCACCGTCGCTTCAATCGGAGATGACTTCGATTCTACAACGTGATTCCATAATTAATTTCTGAAATCCTTTACCAATAATGAGTGATTGTTGTTTATCAGAATGAAAGATGGCGTGAAATTAGGGATAGGGACACTAATTCTGGAACACGTGTATGTTTTTTGTTATTTTTTGTTCCTTTTTTTTTCTTTTTAATGGCAGTTACTAAAAGGGACACGTGGCGTTTGATTAGGGTTGTTAAGGTGGATTAATCCCACTAATGAATGCTTAACATGTGGATTACCTTAATTAATGGGTGATTAGTTGATTGACACCTTGGATTAAGCCTCGTGCTTTATACTATGTAATAGATTAGGTTTCTATGTATATCGCTTTTTAGGCGCAAAACAGTTTCGGGTCGGTTTGTTTATGTTTTTGAAGAGTCCTTTTTCTTTTGGTGGAAGTTTCAGATTTTATACGGAGTATTAGTTATTCGTTTTTTATTTTTGGAAAAAAGATATAAGAGTTTATTTAATTCATTGACTCGTGATAACACGGTATTATTCAAATACGGGGTACATCATTATTAGTATTAAAGTTGATTATGTAACCAAACAGGCGTCTGAGTAACTACTGAGTTGACCAATGAAGCACATAACCCGAATGAAATTCATGGATATGCCAAATTGTTCAAAAAGGGAGTGTGACTAAGGGTGCACATAATGCACAATTCACCCGGTATCATGTCTCACGCTCGGGAGGCTTGATTACCCGAGATTTTACTTTCTATGTGGAAGCTAATGTGCTCGTTCATAGGAGGGTTTCCTAGCGTACCTAAAAAAAGTTGATTGTGTATATCTTATTTTTTTAGTTTATAGTAAGTATACATTAAAAGGGAGGAATTGGAGAATTTTTAAAGGAAAAAGAAGGAAAGTGAATGAGTTAAAAGAGGTTATAGAGCAGTGTATTCGTAACAAATTATTGACTTTGAAAGTCAAAAGAAGTCATCAGGTTCTTGAAGCTGTAGCAATGTGGAAGCTTAAGTGGGAGGATATGAAATTTAAGAATGTATTGGAGTAGTGTTGCTTTGCCTGCTTGCCCTGAAGATGGGTTGAGTTTGCTTAGTTTTTGTATTAATCTGGTGTTTGGCTAGTTAGCCTTGTATCTGTATGTTTGTTGGTTTTGTTTTTCAGGGCAAGGTGTCTCCTTGTGCCTTTGGTTGTATTGAATTTGTTTATTAATATAATTTTCGTCTTTTTAAAAAAATATATATATATTTTGGGTAAAGGGTTACCCTGACAAATATTATTAAAAATAATAAAGAATGGTTACAATACAAAACAGCTCCTACCAGATAGATAGCCTGACAGCCCAGCAAACAACCAACTAGCTAGACAACATAAAAGACGCAGATAATTAGACAAAAACCTGACGAGATTCCAATCGACCTTCAATCTTTTACATGATTATAAGGTTTATAACGAATCGTCATGAGCTTTATTCGTACATTTGGGGCAATTGCTTCATACACTTGATCGGGAGGTCTGATATTACTCGAATTATACATATAATCATCGCAACATACGTCTTCATTAGACTTAGTTTTGAATAAAATAATGCACGATATTGTTGGTTTGAAGCTTAATTGATAGTTCAAGTCAAAAATAGTCCAAGAGTCCATATTGTGCAAAATAATCATGACTTAAGCCTAAGAAATGAACAAAGTGAAGTTTTGGAGTGAAAAAGGAGTTCCAGGGTCAAGAGCGGCGCTCCTATGGTCTAAAGCGACGCTCCTATGTGCTAAAATGAGAATTACAAAGTCAGTAGCAGCATCAGCTACCAAAAGCGGCGCTCTCACCCTCAAAAGTGGCGCTCCTTCCTATTGCGGCGCACCCAAAAGCGGAGCTCCTGCCCCTATTGCGGTGCTCTTACGCGTTTTTTAGCCCAGATTTCAGCCGACCTATACAAGCATAATTGAGGTTTTTAGAGTGGGAGAGCTGCACATGGGGGCGTTTTGAAACCCTAAATGGGTTCCATCCATGATTCCATCAAGATGAAGCTCAATTCAATGATCCTAACTCAAGATTAGTGAAGACTAGTGATTGATTCCATCATCCATTCTCCATTTTAGTCCATCTTCTCCATTTTGGTAGTAACTTTTTCCCATTTTAGTTGTAATGTTGAATACTCCTTATTTCTTTGAGTTCAATCTTGTTTACGTAATGTTTATAGCTTAATTAGTTGTGTTCTCTTGATTCTAATACTTGATGCTTGGGTTTTCTTCCTAATTTATGAAATTGATGTTGAAATGGGTCAATATTGTTGAGTTTGATTGAAAGACCCATTGTTATGCTTGTTTTAAGATCTATTTTGATTACATGAGTTGTAAATCTATATATGTGAGTAAACTGGAGATATAATTCATGCTTCAACACTTAGGTGATCTAGACAATTATGAATTGGGTTTCAAGTGATTGAATCTTTGATTCAATTAGTTCTCAAGATGGCTTTTAGTCAACATAGTGATGTTAACATTTTCAAGTGATTGTTATGGTTAAGAATTTTATGTGAGTTTAATTCAAGGTCAAATCTCAATGATTTTATCCAACATAGTTTTAATCTTTTAAAGTGAGTCTACGTGAATTAATGAGCTTTGATTGATTGAACGTTTTTTGAAGATTCTGAAATTGGAATGAGGCTTTATGTTAAAACATCGTTATGTGACAAATGAATGGGGTAACCCATGTCAAAGAGTGGATCAATCAAGTGGACACGTTTCTCTCTTATTTGTTAATCTCCCTTAGGTTGATATTAGTTTAATAAACGCTTCCTTAAAAACCCTCAATCAACTTAGGATAATTATTAGTGTTTTCGGAATCTCAATTAAATCGCTCTATGTGAAACAAACTTGGACTTGCTATTAGCTTTACTATACGATTAGGACTAGTTGCCTATTTTTGTAAAGCGTGGTATGTTATGAATAAAGATGTTTCAAGAAGTTTACTTAGTGACGCTAACCCGAGGTCTAGAAAGAAGGCGAACGATACGTCTACTTCGGGTGCTTATAAGCTTAAAGATTACATTAACGACGTGGATTACGGGGAGACAATTCAAAATTTGTTCATTGGTCCTCAAAATGGAAGAGATGGCGGCTCATCGGCAATCGGGAGAGGAAATATGTCCGTGGAGGCTTTCGATAATATGATGACATGTTTGGCCAAGGAAAACGCACCGGGTGATCAATCAGCTAATGTTTTATCTTGCAAGATTCTCAATCGATCCGGAAAGAAGTCCTCGAAAGAGACGGTTAATGGAAAACTAAAAATGGGGGGTTCTCGAGGTTGAGTTTTGTGGTCCGTCTTCTATTAGCAACCCTTTCAGCCACACATCTACAGTAAATAATAAATGAATACAAATTAGCAAATTGATCAAAGGTAGTAGTGTTTCGTATAAGGGATATCACAATTATCAGGTGGTAAGAAGATAAATACATGTATTTATGACCAGCAGGATCCCAAATAACAGGAATTAAACTATCAGTTTTCAGTTTTGACAATATCTATCTATCTATCTTATCTTATCTTATAAATGGGAGTTTGAGCTGAGGTCATCATGTGCTTTAATGAATTGTAGCATGTGTTTCTAAGGATTGTAAATAAAGGTTTGATGATGTAATATTTATAATTTAATAAGTAATTAGTATATAAATAAATATAAAAACTTTTCTTTAAATTATCCGACTATCAAATTTCAACCTCCGTGGTCGTACTGTAATTTCAGTTGCTTCTTTTTAAAAGTTTGATTGCACGCCTTCTTGGAACTCATAAACCTTCGATGTCAGTCATGCCCATTCATTTCTCCATTTTCCTATTATTACTATCGCCTATCACTATCACACATAGTCCATGGTTTCTCAATCTCACATGCATATAAGAAATTCATTAATTACATTCATCCTTTTCCTACTGATTCAAAATCACAAACTACACCCCAAGATACTTTCCAAATGGATATTTACCATGAATCATTTCATTTTTTTCATCCCCTTTTTCAAATTATAGATGTTCTCGATTTCGTTTTTCGAATGCGTTTTAGAGTTATTTTTTCTCGCTTAATCAAGGTTAGTATATAAAGCTCAATCTCTTTAAGAATGAGAGGATAAAGTAATCAGTAATTTAAAGTTTGATGTGGTTTTTTTAGTTGCTGTAGCTACTTTATTTATTATTGTTTTTGTTATCCGTTTAATCTTTCGTTACTTAATCTTCCTAGAGTTTAAAACGTTGAGTCTACATGTGTTGTTACTTCTAATTTTTTTTTTTTGTTGATATAGCCATTTTAGTTGAAAAGGACAGCAATGAAGATGAAGATGTAGCTTTCTTATATAGTAGTAAATGGAGTTAAAAATGGTTCAGGCATTGATTTTTATCTCCCAGCATTTTCTGCCCGCCAGGTATTCGATGAAATGACTATTTCCCATATAAGCCAATTGTTTGCGAGCATGAGAAGTTTTGATATATTAACATATGGTAGTACAGTTATTTACTTATATAAGAGTATATAACAAGTTTTGACATAACACATTTTTGGAATACTTTTCATTTGGAAATATGTACATAGCTTTTAGTGCACTGCATGAATTTGTAGATTATAAGAATGCTCCTATTGAAACGGAAGATGATTTGTTTTCTCCATTCATTATGTTATGCAGTACCATTTGTTGTTTGAGTTTATTCATTAGATAATGTGATGTATTTCATACGGAGTATTAAACAACTCTAATTATGAAATAAAGATACATATAAATTTGAGATGCTCATTGAGTTTGCATCTTAGATTTGAGTTTAGTAAGCACACTCTCTTTACACTATATCATACGGAGTGTAACAATTGCACGATGCATTTAGCATTTAGCATTTCAAACACGGACTTTTGAGTTGTCCCCGTTTAGATAGAAGCTTAAGATAATTCTCAGAAACAACGTCAAATATGATACTATGTGTAGGCTCAGGCTTAGGAAGCTTAGGTAATTTCTGCGCTGAACTTATGATATAACCTTAATATTGACACATTTAATATAGTTTTCTGAATGTACTTCATAGAAAACATGTTTTCCAATGATAAGATAGCTAATCATCTTGTTAAATCTTTTTTTGTCTCCTGCAATTATATATAACTCCTGCTGGTAATTCTCTAATTTCAACTTTGTCAATACATTCCGTTAATAATTTCTTTCAGGGACATCTTACAATTCCTAATGGACACAATATTTTTTTTTGGCATTTAATACATACATATGTCTAATTCCTACCACATGTAATTTTTTAAGGTTGTGGTTTGAATGTCTTGAGAAGTTCTGGTGAATGTTATTGTTGTTGAATTTGTGAAATGTTTCGAGTTGAAATGTCTCATAGTCCCATGCATTTCTTTGTCATTTTTCTGTAAGAACATATGTGTGGTTACAATCATTTAGTTATTTGTATATGTGTTGCGTATATATGCACTAATGTTTATTGTTATAAAATTACATGTAACAAAAACCCGTAATTTTACGGGTCAATAAACTAGTATGAACTAAGGCAACAGCTTGTAAAGTAAAAAAAGACACTAAAATATACTCACACGTCAAGACACTTTCAAGCACAAGTTCTCCCAAATCTTTGTAACAACATAAAGATATATATTAGTCCCGAAAACATGCTATTCTTACTCAGATTGCATAACGTCATTTACATATAATTTAATTAGCAAGGTTTCTCAAATACTCCGTATCTAATAGTAGATGTGAGGTGAAAATCAATTTAATGTGCCAACACTTTTAGCAGAATGGAGATATTCAACTGATATTTAAAAAATATATATATAATAATCAAAAATACAAAGAAAGACTACAAAATTTATAAATATATAGATTACCTAACGTTTTCCCACTGAGAAAAGGTGAACCAGACCTTCAAGCAGATGTTGTTGCCATAGATGAGCGTATTGTATAAAAAATATCCAGCTCAGCTTATCTTGTATAAATTTGTAAATATACTATGTTCAGAAACGTAGTGAGACTGGAAACTACATTTCTGCAGGTCACAATTGCAACCCATTCATGAATGGTATAGCTTAGTTGTGCGCTCAATAAGGTGAAAGATATATAATCAGGAGACCTAGCCAACATATGGGGCAGTTCAAATGCTTCGAAAAGTAACACAAAGTTTACTTAATGTACATTACCTCCTAAAACGTTCAGTCAAATAACTAAATCATTATTTTGACAATAACATTTTTGTAATTATAAGCTAACACAATATTTGTTTGTAACGAAATGTCGTTTATGGTCAAATCAACTCAACTCAACCCAACCTGTTTTAACGTCAAGCCACAATAAAAGAAGACTTGTTTCAATAATCAACCCAAACCAAAAAAGGACCCGCTTCACCCAGTACCCAACCCACTCATATTGTCACCTCCAGTTACAGAGTGGTTTCGATTCAGATCACCTAAATCAGCACAAAATGCAACAACAAATTCACAGTGATTGCTTTTGGTCAAAATTGAACATAAAATTGAACAGAAGGAACTGGGTCATAAGTAGATATGAACGTACATCTTTTATGACTGGAATAACAAAAGAATGTGTAGCAATATCATTTATGACTGGAATTGGGTAATTAGTAGATATGAACTTACATTTTTGAAAAAGCCTCCAAAGGAATTTAATTATAAAGCAGAGATATGAACTTCTCCTGGTTCGTATCAACGTGGGTATATGAGATGGGTAAGACGTTGGGAGGAAAGAAAAAGAAATTGATTACTTTGATTTCTTTAACACTTGTGATCAGGTGGATAAGCTAGATCATGTTAGTGTTCACACAACATCAGATTAATCTTCCGATGAGGAAGATGGTTTGGGCTGATGAATCTCCAATGCTTAAAGATCATTTTAATGAGCCACTACATGCTAATGTCAAGGAGGTTAAGGATACATCTATGTCTTACATGAAGGCACTGAGTGGTGATGCGCAAGTGAAAAAAGTTAATTTCAGATTGTTTGAACCTACTGGCGAGCTTGATGATAGTGTGGATGTTGAAATTCCATTTAGTTTGGTTAGAGTTCAAGGAGTGTGTTGATCACATTAATATGACTGATGTAAATAGAACAGGGTTGCAGTTCACATGGAATCAAAGGCCGAGTGGGACTACGGGGGTCTTTTGAAGAAAATAGATAGAGTTATGGCTAATGACTCATTTTTTTCTGAATGAATATGTTGACTCTTACGCAGTGTTCCCGCCATATCATCTATCAGATCACAGTCCTATGGTTTTCAAAATTCCGGCCACTATGTTATGGAGGCCCAAGATGTGTAAATTTTGTAATCTGATTGTGGATAAGCCGGAATTTAAGCCTACTGTTCAAGTTTTTAAAACAAAAATCTAAAATTGAGTGGTTGAGGGTAGGTGGTGATCGATAGCAATACAAGTTACTTTCACAATGTTGTGAAGGGGAGGATGAATAGAAATAAAATACATGTTGTAATGGATGAGAATGGTTCGGTTATTGAAGGGTCAGGGGTGCCTAATATATTCGTTAACCATTATACTCAGTTCCTTGGTACATCAAATCCGGCTAGCGAAATTACTCACCCTGAAACGATTTTCAACCAGCAAGTTCCTGCAGTTAAAGCGAATGCTATGATTTTGGCTGTTTCACATGAGAAATTAAGAGAGAAATATTTGATATTGGGGACAACAAATCGCTGGGTCCAAAAGGCGTATAAAACATTGCGTGGAAGATATTATTAGTATCAACCAATCCGCATTTGTACCGGGAAGAAGAATATTGGACAATATCCTTTTAACTCAAGAGCTTATGAAAAATTATCATCTCTCGAGAGGTACAGCGAGATGTGCATTTAAAGTTGACATCCAAAAAGCGTATAATACAGTAGATTGGAGTTTTTGGAGGCTTTAGTTGGTTTCGGTTTCCCTCAGATTATGGTGAGATGGTTAATGAAGTGTGTCTCCACCACTTCTTTTTCGATAAATATTGATGGTGCACTTCATGGTTTCCTTAAGGGAAAGCGTGGGTTGCGGCAAGGTGACCCAATGTCGCCCTATTTATTTACTAGTGTTATGGAAGTCCTTACCCGGATGATTAACCGCAATGTTCGTCAATCGGATTTGTTCTCTTATCATCCGAAATTTGAGAGACAAAACATTGTTAACCCTTTGTTTTGCAGATGAACTTTTTTTGTTCTCTTACACTGATATGAGTCGGTAAAGGTTATCCGTGATTTGTTGGAGTAGTTTAAACAGTGTTCTAGTCTTATCCCGAGTCTCCATAAAAGTACGGCCTTTTTCTGCAATGGTGCGACGAGTTTAAAAAACCAGGTTCTCGATATATTGCCGTTTGAGGAAGGTTTGTTGCCGGTGAGGTATCTTGGAGTTCCTTTGGTGTCTTCGACGTTGATGTACAGGGACTGTAAGGTGTTGGTTGACTGTAAGGTGTTGGTTGACCGTAATGGCGAAACAAGTTTTTGACTTTTGCTGGTAGAGTCCAACTTATCTCTTGGGTCCTAAGTTCGATGCGGGTGTATTGGAAATCTGTTTTTATTTTTCCAAGTGGTATTATTCGTGATATAGAGAAGCCTTACGAAGGTTTTTGGGGAGTAAAGGTTGGACTAATTCAAATAAAGCAAAGGTAAAGTGGTCGAATGTGTGTCTTCCGAGACAAGAAGGTGGTCTTAAAATTAGAAGACTTAAGGAGTGGAACATAGCTCTTATGGTTACTCATATTACTCATATATGGCGTTTGTTAACACATGAAAAATCCTTATAGGTTCGTTGGATTTACTCGTTTCGCCTTGCAAATCGTAAACTTTTGGGAGGTGCAGATTACTGCGGATAGTAGTTACGGGTGGCGAATACTACCTGGTATTCGAAACATAGTTCGGAGTAATTTTATCTATAAGTTGGGTTTACAATGGGGTGTTCTGTTGCTGATGTATGGTTTGAGCAAGGGGTGTTTTGGCCCCAAGAATGGTTGACAAAGTATCCTCTTCTACAAAGCATTGAACATATTCAAAGATGTGGCGTTGGCCACGGCTTTGTACTCAGCTTCTGTAGACGAGCGCAAGACCGATTTTTGTCGGGCCGACTTCCATGAAATGAGATTACCACCAAGATTGATGATAAGATTAGCCCGATGTTGAACGACCATTCTCCTTTGTTCCTCCTCCCCAATCAGAATCACTAAAAGCACCTAAAATAGTAATACAAACCATAGTGAATAGTTCCTTTTAGGTACCGTAGCAAACGCTTCAATGTTTGCCAATGTAGGTCTGAAGGATGATGCATATGTTGCGAGAGTTTATTGGTAACAAATGCAATATCAGGCTGTGTCATGGCTAGGGAAACGGCCTAGGTACTGTAACTGCCCTATGACCTTGCGAAAGTTGTGATGATCCACGGCAGTGATTGGAGTCATTTGAGGTGAGATTGATTGAAGAACTCATTGGTGTAGAGACTTGTTTTGCACCATCCATTTTCTGCTCAAGGAGTATTGTAACAGACTGAAACCGGGGTTAGAAGTAAGATTACTTAATTGCCCTTAGGTTTATAATCGTGTTTAAATTATGCTTTTATTTTAATAATATGTTTATTATTAATTGAATATGGGGTTAAGACCAGTTTGTGACAAAGGTACCAGAACAGGTTGGTTTATTTAATTTGGACTCCGTTAGGACCGCCTAAGGAGATACGAAAGGATATCAGATAACTGGTAAATACCCGTGTGTGATGGGGTATTGTATTTAACCTATATATAAAAGCAAGAAATGAGTTATTTCCTTTATTTTCTTGAATCTTCTAAAAACATCCCGTACCTAACTCTTTCTCCTCTTGAAACTCTAAATGATCTAAACTTGAAATTGGATTAAGAGACTTTAGAAACTGATTTCTAGCATCATTGTGAGCATCATCTCAGGTTTGTCTTGTTGAATCCATGCTTTGATTGTTAGAAATTGGGTTTTTATGTTCTTGAGTAAAAAGTATGATTTTGGGTTTGATTCTTACTTAAATGTGTTAGATATGCTTAATTGATGTTAGAAATAGCTTATATATATGTTTAGTATCTTTCTTGTGCTTAAAATTTGGTCAAAAACACTTAGAAATCGAGTTTTTGAGAGAAAATTTACAAAATCAGCGAAATTGGTTCGAAACCCAGTTTGCTACAGTACCCGAGTTGCTACAGTACCCGAGTTGCTACAGTACCGAGTTGCTACAGTGTCACTATTCGCTACAGTGTCACTATTTGCTACAGTGTCACTATTTGCTACAGTGTCACTATTTGCTACAGTACCGAGTTGCTACCGTACACGAGTTGCTACAGTACCGAGTTGCTACAGTGTCACTATTTGCTACAGTGTCACTATTTGCTACAGTATCTTTATGAAATTGAAACGGGCGTAACTTTTAAAACGTAACTCCGTTTTTGATGAATAAACTGTCGTTAGAATCGTAATAAAGAATACTTTTCAATGGTGAACTTTTAAGAAACTAGATCAAACTGTTTTTGGGTCGGAAAAGGAGTTTTAGTGTGTATGTCGTGTTTTGCACGCACCTGTATGCCATTATTTAATGGAGTCATGATGTAGATTAATAAAATTATGAATATATGGTGTTATGACCTAGTTTATAGTATGATTTGATTATACTATTGATTGAGATATGTATATTGACTTCGTTGTGTTGTTCTCAGGTGATAAGAACAAGGAAGAAGCTCAGAAGTAAGATAACTGAGCTGTAGCTGTTAATCGGTGAGTGGGACTATCTCCGGATAGAGTTTAAGTAGCATATCATGCTACTGTGTTATACTCTTTTACCATGCATAGTATAAAGTTGCCATGTTAGATTATATTGTATGCATATTGCTGTTTGTGAATTATGTGTACACTGTGTGAATGGCACCAGTCGTGCTTAGGGAGACTGGGGACTCTAGACCGTGCTTAGGAGAGGTCAGAGTTCGTATGAGGTCAACCGTGCTTAGGTGAGGTTGGGTCCATAGGCTACTGATTGTGAGTATAGTGTGAACGATGCACCCCCTGCATCTGGATATCTATACTGTGATTGAGTAGCAGGGACTATCGGTAGACTCAGGCCCGATCAGCTGGGAGTCGTGTGCTCGTACAAGCCGCCGATCCTCGTATTGCCTTATTGTATGCTAGTTGGTAGTTAGCATGTGTTGTTGTTAGTATATAGCTTGTGTGTGACTTAAGCTGTATCTGTTAGATAGATTCCATTCACTTAGCGGTGCGCTAATCCCCCACATATTCTCCCCTTGCAGGTTTAGGTACTGCTAGTCGGGATGGGTGTTGTTGCAGGAGACATGTTTGACAACCCAACTCTGATGTGGACTTTTGTATAAATAATGTTTTGTAATAACGTAACACCGTTGTGTAAACTTAAACTTAATTACTCAGATTAAGGTAATGACGTGACTTATATTGTGTTTGCTAATAAAGTCTTCCGCTGTGTTTTAAAAAAAAAAATGGCCGGTGTTACAAGTATGTCGTACGTGAATGTGCTTGTGTTGGGAGAGAAATACATCATCATCAGATGTTGGAACTGAAATGTCCCGTTCTTATTGATTAAAAACGTTCCATATTAATTGATTTCGTTGCGAGGTTTTGACCTCTATATGAGACGTTTTTCAAAGACTGCATTCATTTTTAAACAAACCATAACCTTTATTTCATCAATAAAGGTTTAAAAAGCTTTACGTAGATTATCAAATAATGATAATCTAAAATATCCTGTTTACACACGACCATTACATAATGGTTTACAATACAAATATGTTACAACAAAATAAGTTTCTTGAATGCAGTTTTTACACAATATCATACAAGCATGGACTCCAAATCTTGTCCTTATTTTAGTATGCAACAGCGGAAGCTCTTAATATTCACCTGAGAATAAACATGCTTTAAACGTCAACAAAAATGTTGGTGAGTTATAGGTTTAACCTATATATATCAAATCATAATAATAGACCACAAGATTTCATATTTCAATACACATCCCATACATAGAGATAAAAATCATTCATATGGTGAACACCTGGTAACCGACAATAACAAGATGCATATATAAGAATATCCCCATCATTCCGGGACACCCTTCGGATATGATATAAATTTCGAAGTACTAAAGCATCCGGTACTTTGGATGGGGTTTGTTAGGCCCAATAGATCTATCTTTAGGATTCGCGTCAATTAGGGTGTCTGTTCCCTAATTCTTAGATTACCAGACTTAATAAAAAGGGGCATATTCGATTTTCGATAATTCAACCATAGAATGTAGTTTCACGTACTTGTGTCTATTTTGTAAATCATTTATAAAACCTGCATGTATTCTCATCCCAAAAATATTAGATTTTAAAAGTGGGACTATAACTCACTTTCACAGATTTTTACTTCGTCGGGAAGTAAGACTTGGCCACTGGTTGATTCACGAACCTATAACAATATATACATATATATCAAAGTATGTTCAAAATATATTTACAACACTTTTAATATATTTTGATGTTTTAAGTTTATTAAGTCAGCTGTCCTCGTTAGTAACCTACAACTAGTTGTCCACAGTTAGATGTACAGAAATAAATCGATAAATATTATCTTGAATCAATCCACGACCCAGTGTATACGTATCTCAGTATTGATCACAACTCAAACTATATATATTTTGGAATCAACCTCAACCCTGTATAGCTAACTCCAACATTCACATATAGAGTGTCTATGGTTGTTCCGAAATATATATAGATGTGTCGATATGATAGGTCGAAACATTGTATACGTGTCTATGGTATCTCAAGATTACATAATATACAATACAAGTTGATTAAGTTATGGTTGGAATAGATTTGTTACCAATTTTCACGTAGCTAAAATGAGAAAAATTATCCAATCTTGTTTTACCCATAACTTCTTCATTTTAAATCCGTTTTGAGTGAATCAAATTGCTATGGTTTCATATTGAACTCTATTTTATGAATCTAAACAGAAAAAGTATAGGTTTATAGTCGGAAAAATAAGTTACAAGTCGTTTTTGTAAAGGTAGTCATTTCAGTCGAAAGAACGACGTCTAGATGACCATTTTAGAAAACATACTTCCACTTTGAGTTTAACCATAATTTTTGGATATAGTTTCATGTTCATAATAAAAATCATTTTCTCATAATAACAACTTTTAAATCAAAGTTTATCATAGTTTTTAATTAACTAACCCAAAACAGCCCGCGGTGTTACTACGACGGCGTAAATCCGGTTTTACGGTGTTTTTCGTGTTTCCGGGTTTTAAATCATTAAGTTAGCATATCATATAGATATAGAACATGTGTTTAGTTGATTTTAAAAGTCAAGTTAGAAGGATTAACTTTTGTTTGCGAACAAGTTTAGAATTAACTAAACTATGTTCTAGTGATTACAAGTTTAAACCTTCGAATAAGATAGCTTTATATGTATGAATCGAATGATGTTATGAACATCATTACTACCTTAAGTTCCTTGGATGAACCTACTGGAAAAGAGAAAAATGGATCTAGCTTCAATGGATCCTTGGATGGCTCAAAGTTCTTGAAGCAAAATCATGACACGAAAACAAGTTCAAGTAAGATCATCACTTGAAATAAGATTGTTATAGTTATAGAAATTGAACCAAAGTTTGAATATGATTATTACCTTGTATTAGAATGATAACCTACTGTAAGAAACAAAGATTTCTTGAGGTTGGATGATCACCTTACAAGATTGGAAGTGAGCTAGCAAACTTGAAAGTATTCTTGATTTTATGAAACTAGAACTTTTGGAATTTATGAAGAACACTTAGAACTTGAAGATAGAACTTGAGAGAGTTCAATTAGATGAAGAAAATTGAAGAATGAAAGTGTTTGTAGGTGTTTTTGGTCGTTGGTGTATGGATTAGATATAAAGGATATGTAATTTTGTTTTCATGTAAATAAGTCATGAATGATTACTCATATTTTTGTAATCTTATGAGATATTTCATGCTAGTTGCCAAATGATGGTTCCCACATGTGTTAGGTGACTCACATGGGCTGCTAAGAGCTGATCATTAGAGTGTATATACCAATAGTACATACATCTAAAAGCTGTGTATTGTACGAGTACGAATACGGGTGCATACGAGTAGAATTGTTGATGAAACTGAACGAGAATGTAATTGTAAGAATTTTTGTTAAGTAGAAGTATTTTGATAAGTGTATTGAAGTCTTTCAAAAGTGTATAAATACATATTAAAACACTACATGTATATACATTTTAACTGAGTCGTTAAGTCATCGTTAGTCGTTACATGTAAGTGTTGTTTTGAAACCTTTAGGTTAACGATCTTGTTAAATGTTGTTAACCCAATGTTTATAATAACAAAAGAGATTTTAAATTATTATATTATCATGATATTATGATGTACGAATATCTCTTAATATGATATATATACATTAAATGTCGTTACAACGATAAACGTTACATATATGTCTCGTTTCAAAATCATTAAGTTAGTAGTCTTGTTTTTACATATGTAGTTCATTGTTAATATAATTAATGATATGTTTACTTATCATAATATCATGTTAACTATATATATAACCATATATATGTCATCATATAGTTTTTTTACAAGTTTTAACGTTCGTGAATCACCGGTCAACTTGGGTGGTCAATTGTCTATATGAAACCTATTTCAATTAATCAAGTCTTAACAAGTTTGATTGCTTAACATGTTGGAAACATTTAATCATGTAAACATCAATCTCAATTAATATATATAAACATCGAAAAGTTCGGGTCACTACAGTACCTACCCGTTAAATAAATTTCGTCCCGAAATTTTAAGCTGTTGAAGGTGTTGACGAATCTTCTGGAAATAGATGCGGGTATTTCTTCTTCATCTGATCTTCACGCTCCCAGGTGAACTCGGGTCCTCTACGAGCATTCCATCGAACCTTAACAATTGGTATCTTGTTTTGCTTAAGTCTTTTAACCTCACGATCCATTATTTCGACGGGTTCTTCGATGAATTGGAGTTTTTCGTTGATTTGGATTTCATCTAACGGAATAGTGAGATCTTCTTTAGCAAAACATTTCTTCAAATTCGAGACGTGGAAAGTGTTATGTACTGCCGCGAGTTGTTGAGGTAACTCAAGTCGGTAAGCTACTGGTCCGACACGATCAATAATCTTGAATGGTCCAATATACCTTGGATTTAATTTCCCTCGTTTACCAAATCGAACAACGCCTTTCCAAGGTGAAACTTTAAGCATGACCATCTCTCCAATTTCAAATTCTATATCTTTTCTTTTAATGTCAGCGTAGCTCTTTTGTCGACTTTGGGCGGTTTTCAACCGTTGTTGAATTTGGATGATCTTCTCGGTAGTTTCTTGTATAATCTCCGGACCCGTAATCTGTCTATCCCCCACCTCACTCCAACAAATTGGAGACCTGCACTTTCTACCATAAAGTGCTTCAAACGGCGCCATCTCAATGCTTGAATGGTAGCTGTTGTTGTAGGAAAATTCTGCTAACGGTAGATGTCGATCCCAACTGTTTCCGAAATCAATAACACATGCTCGTAGCATGTCTTCAAGCGTTTGTATCGTCCTTTCGCTCTGCCCATCAGTTTGTGGATGATAGGCAGTACTCATGTCTAGACGAGTTCCTAATGCTTGCTGTAATGTCTGCCAGAATCTTGAAATAAATCTGCCATCCCTATCAGAGATAATAGAGATTGGTATTCCATGTCTGGAGACGACTTCCTTCAAATACAGTCGTGCTAACTTCTCCATCTTGTCATCTTCTCTTATTGGTAGGAAGTGTGCTGATTTGGTGAGACGATCAACTATTACCCAAATAGTATCAAAACCACTTGCAGTCCTTGGCAATTTAGTGATGAAATCCATGGTAATGTTTTCCCATTTCCATTCCGGGATTTCGGGTTGTTGAAGTAGACCTGATGGTTTCTGATGCTCAGCTTTGACCTTAGAACACGTCAAACATTCTCCTACGTATTTAGCAACATCGGCTTTCATACCCGGCCACCAAAAATGTTTCTTGAGATCCTTGTACATCTTCCCCGTTCCAGGATGTATTGAGTATCTGGTTTTATGAGCTTCTCTAAGTACCATTTCTCTCATATCTCCAAATTTTGGTACCCAAATCCTTTCAGCCCTATACCGGGTTCCGTCTTCCCGAATATTAAGATGCTTCTCCGATCCTTTGGGTATTTCATCCTTTAAATTTCCCTCTTTTAAAACTCCTTGTTGCGCCTCCTTTATTTGAGTAGTAATGTTATTATGAATCATTATATTCATAGATTTTACTCGAATGGGTTCTCTGTCCTTCCTGCTCAAGGCATCGGCTACCACATTTGCCTTCCCCGGGTGGTAAAGAATCTCAAAGTCGTAATCATTCAATAATTCAATCCACCTACGCTGCCTCATATTCAGTTGTTTCTGATTAAATATGTGTTGAAGACTTTTGTGGTCGGTATATATAATACTTTTGACCCCATATAAGTAGTGCCTCCAAGTCTTTAATGCAAAAACAACCGCGCCTAATTCCAAATCATGCGTCGTATAATTTTGTTCGTGAATCTTCAATTGTCTAGACGCATAAGCAATCACCTTCGTTCGTTGCATTAATACACAACCGAGACCTTGCTTTGATGCATCACAATAAATCACAAAATCATCATTCCCTTCAGGCAATGACAATATAGGTGCCGTAGTTAGCTTTTTCTTTAATAACTGAAACGCTTTCTCTTGTTCATCATTCCATTCAAATTTCTTCCCTTTATGCGTTAATGCAGTCAAGGGTTTTGCTATTCTGGAAAAGTCTTGGATGAACCTTCTGTAGTAACCAGCTAGTCCTAAAAACTGGCGTATGTGTTTCGGAGTTTTCGGGGTTTCCCACTTTTCAACAGTTTCTATCTTTGTCGGATCCACCTTAATACCTTCTTTGTTCACTATGTGACCGAGGAATTGAACTTCTTCCAACCAAAATGCACACTTTGAAAACTTGGCGTACAATTCTTCCTTCCTCAATACTTCTAACACCTTTCTCAAATGTTCACCGTGTTCTTGGTCATTCTTTGAGTAAATAAGTATGTCATCAATGAAAACAATGACAAACTTGTCAAGGTATGGTCCACACACTCGGTTCATAAGGTCCATGAACACAGCTGGTGCATTAGTTAAACCAAACGGCATGACCATAAACTCGTAATGACCGTAACGTGTTCTGAAAGCAGTCTTTGGAATATCATCTTCTTTCACCCGCATTTGATGATACCCGGAACGTAAGTCAATCTTTGAATAAACAGACGAGCCTTGTAGTTGATCAAATAAGTCGTCGATTCTCGGTAGTGGGTAGCGGTTCTTGATGGTAAGTTTGTTCAACTCTCGGTAGTCGATACACAACCTGAATGTACCATCTTTCTTCTTGACAAACAAAACAGGAGCTCCCCACGGTGATGTGCTTGGTCGAATGAAACCACGCTCTAAAAGTTCTTGTAATTGGCTTTGCAGTTCTTTCATCTCGCTGGGTGCGAGTCTGTAAGGAGCACGAGCTATTGGTGCAGCTCCTGGTACAAGATCTATTTGAAATTCAACGGATCGATGTGGGGGTAATCCCGGTAATTCTTTCGGAAATACATCGGGAAATTCTTTTGCAATGGGAACATCATTGATGCTCTTTTCTTCAGTTTGTACTTTCTCGACGTGTGCTAGAACAGTATAGCAACCTTTTCTTATTAGTTTTTGTGCCTTCAAATTACTAATAAGATGTAGCTTCGTGTTGCCCTTTTCTCCGTACACCATTAAGGGTTTTCCTTTTTCTCGTATAATGCGAATTGCATTTTTGTAACAAACGATCTCCGCTTTCACTTCTTTCAACCAGTCCATACCGATTATCACATCAAAACTCCCTAACTCTACTGGTATCAAATCAATCTTAAATGTTTCGCTAACCAGTTTAATTTCTCGATTCCGACATATATTATCTGCTGAAATTAATTTACCATTTGCTAATTCGAGTAAAAATTTACTATCCAAAGGCGTCAATGGACAACTTAATTTAGCACAAAAATCTCTACTCATATAGCTTCTATCCGCACCCGAATCAAATAAAACGTAAGCAGATTTATTGTCAATAAGAAACGTACCCGTAACAAGCTCCGGGTCTTCCTGTGCCTCTACCGCATTAATATTGAAAACTCTTCCACGGCCTTGTCCATTCGTGTTCTCCTGGTTCGGGCAATTTCTAATAAGGTGGCCTGGTTTTCCACATTTATAACAAACTACATTGGCATAACTTGCTCCGACACTACTTGCTCCGCCATTACTCGTTCCGACACCATTTGTTCCTTTCGTCCTATTAACCCCTGGTCCGTAGACCTCACACTTCGCCGCGCTATGACCATTTCTTTTACACTTGTTGCAAAATTTGGTGCAGAACCCCGAGTGATTATTTTCACACCTTTGGCATAGTTGCTTCTGATTGTTGTTGTTGTTGCGGTTATTATTGTTGTTGGGATGATTGTTGTAGTTGCTGTTGTTGTTGTTGTTGTTGTTGTTGTTGTTGGGCCGTTTGTTGTAGTTGCGATTGATGTTGCGATTGTTGGGATAATTGTTGCGATTATTGTTGTAATTGCTGTTGTTGTTGTATTGGTGATTCTTATCACCGTTTTCCTCCCACTTTCTTTTGACTTGCTTCACATTGGCCTCTTCAGCAGTCTGTTCTTTAATTCTTTCTTCAATCTGGTTCACTAGTTTGTGAGCCATTCTACATGCCTGTTGTATGGAGGCGGGCTCGTGTGAACTTATATCTTCTTGGATTCTTTCCGGTAATCCTTTCACAAACGCGTCGATCTTCTCTTCCTCATCTTCGAATGCTCCCGGACACAATAGGCACAATTCTGTGAATCGTCTTTCGTACGTGGTAATATCAAATCCTTGGGTTCGTAACCCTCTAAGTTCTGTCTTGAGCTTATTGACCTCGGTTCTGGGACGGTACTTCTCGTTCATCAAGTGCTTGAATGCTGACCACGGTAGTGCGTACGCATCGTCTTGTCCCACTTGCTCTAGATAGGTATTCCACCATGTTAACGCAGAACCTGTGAAGGTATGCGTAGCGTACTTCACTTTGTCCTCTTCAGTACACTTACTTATGGCAAACACCGATTCAACCTTCTCGGTCCACCGTTTCAATCCGATCGGTCCTTCGGTTCCATCAAATTCCAAAGGTTTGCAGGCAGTGAATTCTTTGTAGGTGCATCCTACACGATTTCCTGTACTGCTAGATCCAAGGTTATTGTTGGTATGTAGCGCAGCCTGTACTGCGGCTATGTTTGAAGCTAGAAAAGTACGGAATTCCTCTTCATTCATATTCACGGTGTGTCGAGTAGTCGGTGCCATTTCCTTCAAAATAGTTAAATGGAACAAGTTAATCATACAGAATATTAAGAGTAGTTAATAGTATTTCGTAGCATAATATGAACTCATTTATAAAAGCTTTTTCTTCATATTAGCGTTTTATAAGTTTAAATTCGGGTAGTACCTACCCGTTAAGTTCATACTTAGTAGCTAATATACAATTCAACTACTACAATTCTATATGAAAAACTGATTATCATAATATTTCGCGTTCAAACTTTTATACAATATTTTACAAACTTACAATACCGCTTATTTTACATAAAGCATGAAATATAGCACACAATAACTTTGATACAAGATAGTTGTGAAGACAATTCTAGCTAGTACACAAGTCGTTCAGCAAAGGCAATAAAGACACGTAATTCATACGTCCAGAAACAAGTCATGCATTCTGGTTTTACTAGGACTACTTCCCATCCTTGGTCTTGTGCAACATAACCGTTATGGCCGTTGATAAGACAGCGTGTTGTAACGTCATCAAAGGGACGAGGGTTACGTAATGTCCAACAGTCCCGTAATAATCTAAAAACCTCATTTCTTACCCCAATTACCGACTCCGTCACTTGTGGAAACGTTTTGTTTAATAGTTGTAGCCCGATGTTCTTGTTCTCACTTTGGTGAGAAGCGAACATTACTAATCCGTAAGCATAACATGCTTCTTTATGTTGCATGTTAGCCGCTTTTTCTAAATCACGAAGTCCAATATTCGGATATATTGAGTCAAAATAATTTCTTAACCCGTTGCGTAAAATAGCATTTGGGTTCCCCGCAATATATGCGTCAAAGTAAACACATCGTAACTTATGGGTTTCCCAATGTGATATCCCCCATCTTTCAAACGAAAGTCTCTTATAAACCAAGACATTCTTGGAACGTTCTTCGAATGTCTTACAAACTGATCTCGCCTTAAATAGTTGTGCCGAGGAATTCTGACCGACTCTAGACAAGATTTCATCAATCATGTCTCCGGGTAGGTCTCTTAAAATATTGGGTTGTCTATCCATTTTGCGTTTTTATACTGTAAAATAGACAAGAGTTAGATTCATAAAAAAAATACTTATTAATACAAGCAATTTTTACATATATCATAAAGCATAAGCACACTATATTACATATATTACACCACATGAATACAACTATCTTATTCCGACTCGCTTGTTTCTTCTTCTTCGGTTTTGGTTCGTTTTGCCAAGTTTCTAGGGATATATGATTTTCCCCTAATATGAGCCGTCGTTATCCACATTGGTTTAGAAAAACCTGGTGGTTTAGAGGTTCCTGGGTCATTGTTACAACTTAAGGACTTCGGGGGTTGACGATACATATAAAGTTCATCGGGGTTGGAATTAGATTTCTCTATTTTTATGCCCTTTCCCTTATTATTTTCTTTTGCCTTTTTAAATTCAGTTGGGGTAATTTCTATAACATCATCGGAATTCTCGTCGGAATCCGATTCATCGGAGAATTGGTAATCCTCCCAATATTTTGCTTCCTTGGCGGAAACACCATTGACCATAATTAACTTTGGTCGGTTGGTTGAGGATTTTCTTTTACTTAACCGTTTTATTATTTCCCCCACCGGTTCTATTTCTTCATCCGGTTCCGATTCTTCTTCCGGTTCCGATTCTTCTTCCGGTTCCGACTCTTCTTCCGGTTCCTCTTCGGGAACTTGTGAATCAGTCCACAAATCATTCCAATTTACATTTGACTCTTCATTATTATTAGGTGAGTCAATGGGACTTGTTCTAGAGGTAGACATCTATCACATAATATCAAACACGTTAAGAGATTAATATATCACATAATATTCATATGTTAAAAATATATAGTTTCCAACAAAAATGTTAAGCAATCATTTTTAAAGAAAACACGGTCGAAGTCCAGACTCACTAATGCATCCTAACAAACTCGATAAGACACACTAATGCAAATTTTCTGGTTCTCTAAGACCAATGCTCGGATACCAACTGAAATGTCCCGTTCTTATTGATTAAAAACGTTCCATATTAATTGATTTCGTTGCGAGGTTTTGACCTCTATATGAGACGTTTTTCAAAGACTGCATTCATTTTTAAACAAACCATAACCTTTATTTCATCAATAAAGGTTTAAAAAGCTTTACGTAGATTATCAAATAATGATAATCTAAAATATCCTGTTTACACACGACCATTACATAATGGTTTACAATACAAATATGTTACAACAAAATAAGTTTCTTGAATGCAGTTTTTACACAATATCATACAAGCATGGACTCCAAATCTTGTCCTTATTTTAGTATGCAACAGCGGAAGCTCTTAATATTCACCTGAGAATAAACATGCTTTAAACGTCAACAAAAATGTTGGTGAGTTATAGGTTTAACCTATATATATCAAATCATAATAATAGACCACAAGATTTCATATTTCAATACACATCCCATACATAGAGATAAAAATCATTCATATGGTGAACACCTGGTAACCGACAATAACAAGATGCATATATAAGAATATCCCCATCATTCCGGGACACCCTTCGGATATGATATAAATTTCGAAGTACTAAAGCATCCGGTACTTTGGATGGGGTTTGTTAGGCCCAATAGATCTATCTTTAGGATTCGCGTCAATTAGGGTGTCTGTTCCCTAATTCTTAGATTACCAGACTTAATAAAAAGGGGCATATTCGATTTTCGATAATTCAACCATAGAATGTAGTTTCACGTACTTGTGTCTATTTTGTAAATCATTTATAAAACCTGCATGTATTCTCATCCCAAAAATATTAGATTTTAAAAGTGGGACTATAACTCACTTTCACAGATTTTTACTTCGTCGGGAAGTAAGACTTGGCCACTGGTTGATTCACGAACCTATAACAATATATACATATATATCAAAGTATGTTCAAAATATATTTACAACACTTTTAATATATTTTGATGTTTTAAGTTTATTAAGTCAGCTGTCCTCGTTAGTAACCTACAACTAGTTGTCCACAGTTAGATGTACAGAAATAAATCGATAAATATTATCTTGAATCAATCCACGACCCAGTGTATACGTATCTCAGTATTGATCACAACTCAAACTATATATATTTTGGAATCAACCTCAACCCTGTATAGCTAACTCCAACATTCACATATAGAGTGTCTATGGTTGTTCCGAAATATATATAGATGTGTCGATATGATAGGTCGAAACATTGTATACGTGTCTATGGTATCTCAAGATTACATAATATACAATACAAGTTGATTAAGTTATGGTTGGAATAGATTTGTTACCAATTTTCACGTAGCTAAAATGAGAAAAATTATCCAATCTTGTTTTACCCATAACTTCTTTATTTTAAATCCGTTTTGAGTGAATCAAATTGCTATGGTTTCATATTGAACTCTATTTTATGAATCTAAACAGAAAAAGTATAGGTTTATAGTCGGAAAAATAAGTTACAAGTCGTTTTTGTAAAGGTAGTCATTTCAGTCGAAAGAACGACGTCTAGATGACCATTTTAGAAAACATACTTCCACTTTGAGTTTAACCATAATTTTTGGATATAGTTTCATGTTCATAATAAAAATCATTTTCTCATAATAACAACTTTTAAATCAAAGTTTATCATAGTTTTTAATTAACTAACCCAAAACAGCCCGCGGTGTTACTACGACGGCGTAAATCCGGTTTTACGGTGTTTTTCGTGTTTCCGGGTTTTAAATCATTAAGTTAGCATATCATATAGATATAGAACATGTGTTTAGTTGATTTTAAAAGTCAAGTTAGAAGGATTAACTTTTGTTTGCGAACAAGTTTAGAATTAACTAAACTATGTTCTAGTGATTACAAGTTTAAACCTTCGAATAAGATAGCTTTATATGTATGAATCGAATGATGTTATGAACATCATTACTACCTTAAGTTCCTTGGATGAACCTACTGGAAAAGAGAAAAATGGATCTAGCTTCAATGGATCCTTGGATGGCTCAAAGTTCTTGAAGCAAAATCATGACACGAAAACAAGTTCAAGTAAGATCATCACTTGAAATAAGATTGTTATAGTTATAGAAATTGAACCAAAGTTTGAATATAATTATTACCTTGTATTAGAATGATAACCTACTGTAAGAAACAAAGATTTCTTGAGGTTGGATGATCACCTTACAAGATTGGAAGTGAGCTAGCAAACTTGAAAGTATTCTTGATTTTATGAAACTAGAACTTTTGGAATTTATGAAGAACACTTAGAACTTGAAGATAGAACTTGAGAGAGTTCAATTAGATGAAGAAAATTGAAGAATGAAAGTGTTTGTAGGTGTTTTTGGTCGTTGGTGTATGGATTAGATATAAAGGATATGTAATTTTGTTTTCATGTAAATAAGTCATGAATGATTACTCATATTTTTGTAATCTTATGAGATATTTCATGCTAGTTGCCAAATGATGGTTCCCACATGTGTTAGGTGACTCACATGGGCTGCTAAGAGCTGATCATTAGAGTGTATATACCAATAGTACATACATCTAAAAGCTGTGTATTGTACGAGTACGAATACGGGTGCATACGAGTAGAATTGTTGATGAAACTGAACGAGAATGTAATTGTAAGCATTTTTGTTAAGTAGAAGTATTTTGATAAGTGTATTGAAGTCTTTCAAAAGTGTATAAATACATATTAAAACACTACATGTATATACATTTTAACTGAGTCGTTAAGTCATCGTTAGTCGTTACATGTAAGTGTTGTTTTGAAACCTTTAGGTTAACGATCTTGTTAAATGTTGTTAACCCAATGTTTATAATAACAAAAGAGATTTTAAATTATTATATTATCATGATATTATGATGTACGAATATCTCTTAATATGATATATATACATTAAATGTCGTTACAACGATAAACGTTACATATATGTCTCGTTTCAAAATCATTAAGTTAGTAGTCTTGTTTTTACATATGTAGTTCATTGTTAATATAATTAATGATATGTTTACTTATCATAATATCATGTTAACTATATATATAACCATATATATGTCATCATATAGTTTTTTTACAAGTTTTAACGTTCGTGAATCACCGGTCAACTTGGGTGGTCAATTGTCTATATGAAACCTATTTCAATTAATCAAGTCTTAACAAGTTTGATTGCTTAACATGTTGGAAACATTTAATCATGTAAACATCAATCTCAATTAATATATATAAACATCGAAAAGTTCGGGTCACTACAGGAACAACCTCAACACCCAGAAAATGGTGAAGTTCACCGAGGTCCTTTAACGCAAATTTGTCATGCAGTTTCTGCACAAAACGGTCGATAAACTTGGAGTTGTTACTGGTTAGAATTATATCATCTACGTAGACAAGGAAGTACACCGTGATAGCATTCTTTTTCGTAGATGAATAAGGACGTATCAGTTATTGAATTTGTGAAACCGGAAGAAACAAGCACGTGGGGCTTTCTTTAGCCCGTATAGCGATTTGCGTACTTTGCAAATGTGATGTGGATGATTGAAGTCAGCATGTTGGGCTATATACACGTCTCCGTGAGAGAGGGCCATTTAGGAAAGCATTGTTGATATCGAATTGCCGAAGTGGTCATTTGTTCAATAATGCTAAACGCATAATTACGCGAATGGTGACATGTTTGGTAACTGGCCGGACTGAAAGTATCATGATAGTCAACTCCAGGACGTTGATGGAATCCCTTAGCTACAAGCCGGGCCTTGTATCCATCGGGCCTTGTTGGCATGAGTTTTTAACAAGCTTCTTAAACCGAGGAAATATGAGTGCAACATCTGACTTCTTTTGGATTGGGTATAATGGTGTATCCTATCGTATACACGCATAAAAGGCATAATTATCGCATGAAATCAGCATCAGAAGGGCTAAAAGTAGCAAATCATCTGTTTGGCGTTCTCCGCTCTGCGGGCTGCTCCGTCATGCGTAAGCCCTGAAGGCCGCCTAGCGCGTAAGCCCTGGCCGGAGATCGCCCCACTTGGCGTGAATTTCGGATCATGAATAACAGAACATATCATCAGCTGACACGTGTCTCCGAATAATCCGGGACCTCTGACACTATAAATAGACCCCTTGGGTCGTCATTTTACACACATCACATCATTCAGAGAATTTCCAGAGCAGAGCTACTTCTCTCTCTACTTTCTCTCACTAGAAGTCATCCGGCTAGCACTTAATCCGCACTACGGACAACAGACTGATAACGCCACCCCACAAGTAGAAATACTTGTGAACCGGGTCTGCAGGGATCACTTCCCGAGGGCAAAATCCAGTCGGCAACACTCACCCCATACTTAGCTAGATAACTTCTAGTTATTTGTTGACATACTAAGTCCTACCTCATAGGAAAATAGGTGTTAACAATGGCGCCATCTAATGTAAAGAACACGCGGAACGCAAAGGGAACCAAGACATGTGAAGCTCCATTCACAGGTGTACTTGAAGAAATCACTAATCCAATAGTTGAGGAAGTGACTGCTGAAGACGAAGTACCTGTTCCACCGCAAGAAGGTACAATTGAAGAGACAATTGCTGAAACAGCAGAACGACTCAAGCTTTTGGCTACTAATTCAGGAAAACAGCCTGTAGTCGATGATACATCACCAAAAAGTGCAGAGAAGGTTCCACGCTTTGTTACTGGGTCTGATAAGCGTCCGTTGATTCAACCACGAAGGTGTATTCCATTCACTTCCATACGGCGGACGACGGATGAAAAAAACAAACAGATTATGAAGAAGCAATCTCTTTCAAAGTATAAGCTGACGAAGGTATTGGATAAGCTGAGCAACTTAACTGATGATTCTGAAGAAGACGATGAACTGGAGTGTTTTGGTGTTGATTCTGATGGTGAGCAAGATGACAGAGAAGAGTTCATGTCTGAAAAGAAGGCAGCAATGTTTCTCAATAGTATCCTTAAACAGACAGCTCCAGCAAAGTACAAACAACCTTTTGGCGCAACCCGCCGTCCGTGCTGTAGCAGTAGACAATTTCTTTGCTCTCATTACTGGTGAGCAGGCCACCAAGCCACCAGCCATGGCGGAATCTACACAGTGTTTTGTTGACCGTATTGCTAATTATCCATTGCCAAGGAACCTTGCCATACCAACAATTGGAATCTATGATGGCACAACTGATCCGGAAGATTTTCTGACAATGTTTGAAGGCGTCATGCGATTACAACACTGGGAGGACGAAACTGCGTGCCATATGTTTCCAATGGTACTGCAAAAGATGGCACGTGAATGGTTCGCTAGCTTACCTCCAAGAAGCATTACCAGTTTTCTAGATCTACGTGCAAAGTTTGTGATGCAATACCAGAATCTTCGAAGTTGTACTCTCACTCATCTTGATGCACACGAGATCACAATGCATCATAATGAGTCGTTAAGCAATTTTATGAAGCGTTACACACTAGAGGCACAGAAAATTCCAGATTGTCCGGAATCACAGCTTGTTTCAGGATTCATTTTTTGCCTGGACTAGTGACGGTTCAGTGCACTTGTTCACGCTTTGCGGTATGATTTGCCAAAAACGTTGCATCAAACTTTGGAAGTGGCACAGAGGCATGTTAGAGCCGGTGAACGTGGGTTGAACAAATTTGAAACTGGTAACAGCAGCAGGCCGCATAACGGAGGCCGGTATTTTGAAAGAAATCAGCGAAGGAACGACAATGGCGGTTGGAGGGGAAACAATCATCCCAATGATTTTAATCATAACAGAAGGCCCATTGAAAGGCACCCATTGATCATGGCACTCACCAAAACTCCAAAAGAAATCCTCTTCACAGAACCAATACGGACCACTTTTAATGCTCCAGCTCCCATGGAGGAAAGGGAGGGTCCAAAGAGTGAGTTGTGGTGCGACTTCCACGAAGCTTGGGGTCATGATACTGACAACTGCAAATCTTTAATGCGTGAAATTATCGCAAAAATCAAGGCAGGGGAACTCAATCATTTATTGCCTGGTAAGCAATACAGGAGGAACGACCCTCGTAGGAAATTTGCATGGCAACGAAATGATAACAACAGAGGTCGTCGTGGAGAAAATAGAAGAGAACAGCATGGTGGAGGAAACAACAGAAACCAACCGCAGTACGGGGAACGGATCGCGGAGCGTGAACCAACCCCGGAAGTCGTGATCAGGATGGTTTCGTTTCACAACAGCAGCTATGAAGAAGGAGAATCATCTGGTAACAATGATGATGCATGGAGATATGCTCCAATCATCTTTCAGCCAATTCAGATTGGGCTCTTTCCATCCAGCCGGTGGTCATTTCAGCGCACATTGCTAACAAATTTGTCAACCGTATCTACACAGATACGGGCAATGAAGCTGATATCATTTACTGGCATTGTTTCAAAAATTTCCCAAGACATGTGCAGGACAGGGCTAGAAAAACAAGTTTGAAAGTTTCAGGGTTGACTGGTGAACCAGTGAGAGCGATGGGCAGAGTTCGCTTGGAGGTTGTTCTGGGGATATTTCCATTGTTAAAGACAGAAACGATTGATTTTACAATTCTGAATGGTAATTCCAGATTCAATGTCCTTTTTGGACGGGCAGCGTTAGCTAGGTTTGGAGCAATCACATCAACGGCCCACACAGAAATTCGTTTTCCAACTCCAAATGGAGTGGCCGCTGTGCATTCACAGTATGTGCCGCCTACAAGGGAACGATCAGCATTTGCGAATAGTCCAGAAAGAGGCATGAATCGGAGGAGGCGTGATAGGTTGTTTAGTGAAGAAGAGGTGCAAGAATTTTTCATTCCGTGATTCAATGTGTTGGCCGGACAGCGCTGGGCGCTAGGCGTGAGAAGCAGCAACTTTTAGCAAGATATCAAGAACGATGTTTATGTTTTTACAATAAAGAGGAGTTAATCTTTTTCAGTGTTTATCAATAAGGAGCATTTCAGCAAGAACAGTCTATTACAATCGATGTACTTATGCCTGTTTGGCATTTTGAAGATCATATCTTAGCAATGAATAAAAGAACAGCGTTTATCAATTTACTGTGAACCATTTTTTGGTTATTTTACAGTGCATATATTAGCAATTGCATGCATTAAACATTCATGACGTACTAATTAGGCTTGATCCACCTACATGTCGTCATCAATCGTTTATGTATTGCACAGTACTGAACAATGAATTTTATATATTTGCTTAAACAAAGTGCTGCCCGTGACAAATGTAAAACATTACATTTATAACCTGCCCACAGAAGGAGTGTATTTATAAAATACCTCCGATGGCGGAAGCTTTTGTGCCGGCCAGTAAAGGCACAAGGGATCGGCTAGAAAACGTTTAAGTTTTACTAGAGAGCACCGAGGCATGTACGAAACTCAGATACTTGTCATGACAAACATAATAAATTAACTTCACAGAACGAAGTTCTAATTTTTATATATATAACGGCAATATTAATAGCAATTCTTCCTCATATGTTTTATGACGGAAGGCGTATGCCGGGCAAGTTATTCACTTGTAACCGATGTTTAAATATAAATGTCTCAAATTATTACAATCGTTCCTCATATGTTTTATGACGGAAAGCGTATGACGGGCAAGTTGTTTAACTTGTAATTAATTTTTGAATAATGATTTACTTCATCCTCATATGTTTCATGATGGAAGGCGTATGACGGAGAGTTTATTGAATTATAATTAATCATTCTCCACAAATACCTCATAATAATTCCTCATTAATTGATGGAAGGCGTATATTAAACTTCAACTGTTTTACTCATTATTTGAAGGCGTAATACTTGCCTAAAAACAATTTTCAAATATCTGATATACAGTTTATTTATTAAGTAGCTCATATGGCATGGCGTATAACATGAGTTACCTTAAACTATTTTCAAAATACTTGGTTCAGATGCACAATCTAACAATGAGTTACAGGTTTAGGTGCATAATTGACTTATTTTACGCATGACAAATTGTTGTATTTGAAGTAGGCAGATAAGCAAACACAGACATTATACCAAAAGCAGTATATATACATTCTGCAGATTGTAAATACATTCAGTACAGAGCAATATTTAACAAATTTTTTACAGCACAATTCATTCAAAATTAACACCCAAAACATCCTGGGCAGTTGAATCTTCTCTAGCACAAACATCATCATAAACGCTCACCCTCAGAGTGGATAGTTTGGCCTTAGCTTCATCCATTTTTTCCTTAGAGTCAGGCGGCATGAGTTTTGAAATACTAGCAGGAGGGGTTTGATTGGGAGCAAGGCGGCTAAATAACTTGCCAGTTATATCAGCAACAGCATGTACTCGGGCAGCATCCACATAGTCATTATAGGGATCCCCAACAAGCTTGGATCCCAATACCTTTGCTATCACGCTGGGGATGCCCTTCTTTAACATGGCAAAGTTATTCTTGTCCTCCTCCGCCCTCTGGAGAGTTTCAGTAACCTTCACCCGTTCAGCATTTAGTTGCTTTTCCAACTCAGCAACTTTCTCCTTCTCAGCATTTAACAATCTATCCTTCTCCTTTTCAAGAGCAGCAGCAGCATTTGCAATATTGTCCTTTTCTTCTTGAAGGACCTTAGCAGCATCAAGAGCTTTTTTAAGCTCAATTTCTCTGGCCTTGGCTGTGGTGTGAGCATTATTCAATAAACGCTCAGCCTCTGCAGCCCTCCTACGGGCTTCACCAGCAGCAAGGACTTCTTTGCGATTTAACTCCAGGATAGCCTCTTGATGCATCTGCAGCTGCATCACGGCTTCAATATGGTTGGACAGCAGTAAGGTGGTAGCAGCAGTGGATTCCCTCAGTTGCTCAGCACGGAGAGCATTGAAATGCGGTTTCAATTCAGCAAGGGTGGACCCCTACATAAACAAATACTCATGGTTAAAATATTACTAGCTCGCATACATAAACATACAGATGAAAGCATAGTACATGACTTTAATATAAATACCTGCAAAGCAGCTACAAAACCCTTGCTCTTGGTAGCAGGGTAGTCAACAAGTGTCTGTAATGTCTTCACAGGAGCAGACACAGTTGGCACTTGTACAGTTGAGGAAGAGACAGGAGGGATAGTAGATTGAGCAGGAGGAGTACGGATAGATGTGTCGTCCTCTGTCATGAATTCATCCGCTTTGAAGGGAGTGAAGGTGTATTGAGGAACAGACTTATCCCCTTCACTCTCTAAACTTTTCTTCGGCGTCCGTTCACCACCACCAACATCTTTCTCCTCACCATCATCAGACTCTGGTAAAATCACTAACAAAATAGATTAGTGTAATGCAACAGATATAGCAGCTATATGAGGTGTTCAAAAAAGAAGTAAAAAGCAGACATACTTCTTCTACGCTTCTGTTTTGGGTTTTCATCAGCACCCTTGCCTCTCTTTGAGGCCACTGTCTTCCTCCTGGTCTTTTTAATGAAAGGAGAGAGGGGTTTTGATTCTCCTGTGATGTCAACAGACTCAGATGTCTGTTGATTGGTAGTTGTGGTGTCATCCGCCTCTGTGGTAGTGTGCTCAGTCTCAGTTTCACTATCAGAGCTGCTGACAACGATTCCTTTTTGCTTGACGGTATCAACAGCCTCTGTAGCAGCAGCATCACTGGTGCCGGCATCACCAGTAGCAGCTTTAGCAGCTGCAGCATCAGCCTTGGCTTGGGCTGCAAGCCTCTCTGCCTCTAATTCTTCTGGCGTTTTTTGACGGGGGGTAATCTCCACGTCATCAAGATCAAAAGCAATAACCGCATTACGAACCAACATCTCTGGTTTACCTATGGATATCATACAAAAAATAACAATATAAGTAAACAAAACAGACAAAAAATAAGCCTATGTTAGGATGATTATATCATGTCCTACCCTCTATCTTCTTATTCTTGAGTACTGGCACAGTATCGCTTGGCCATTCTTGGCTTACTCTGCAAAGCACAAGCACTCCCTCATGATTCTCATAAGATCTGGGAGGAATTTTAAGCTCTTTCAGGTTGTCTACAAGACGTTGCTCCTCAACAGAAAGCTTTACTGCCTTTCCAGCACCAGGATCAACATTACCCCACTTTCGGATGATAGCATAATCCTTTGGAATCACAGTCTCATCCACAAAAAAGAAAGGATCCTTCCAATCCTTCAAGTTTGATACTTTATTTGGGCCAACAAATTGCATACCCTTCTTACTATCAATTGTAAGCCAGCATTTGCTAATCTTACGGATTCTGAAAAGGGCGTTAAACACCTTGATTTGGGGTTCAATCCCATTCGCATTGCAATACATTTCGAACAAGATAATTTTTTGCAACCCATGAGGGTGCATTTGGCTAAGACACGCTAAATAGTGTCTGAGAAGGTTAAGAAGAAATGTGGTGAGCGGAACACTGAGGTTACCGTGAGTGATTTATAGGGTGTATAAAGAAATCTTTCCTTTCGGAGGACGGTCAGCAGATTGTCCCTTGACGGGAAGAATAGGGTTATATTGATGGAGGTGTTGATAGTTGGCAACTAACCAATCCAGGTGTTCTTGTGACAGAGATGAGGCTGTTGAGGTCACTTCCGGAACGGTAACAGGGGTTGATGTTGAGGGTTCGCCATGCTCTTGGCCAGTACTCTCAGGAGAAGAGGCAGACATGATATAACAGTAAAAATATTAGCAAACAAAAAATTGCAGAAAGGATGAACGGTTACTGACCTTGAATGGCGGAAACCTTAAAAAGTTGGAGAGTGAAGAAAGCGATGAAGATTTTTGTGAAAAAGTGATTTTTGGATCTAGGTAAAGGTAAAAAAGCGAAGGCAAAAGGGTTATGGTGGTTTTATAGCAGATCGTCAATGCAATTTTCATGGACACGATCAAGACACGTGTACGGGTAATTTCAAACGTGGGGTACAACGGTTGCACTTTTACAGCTAAGAGGCGCGTGGAGCATATCAACCATTAAAACGCAATGATTACAAATTCAGTAAAATTCGCCTACAATTAATGCTGGGTACATCTTTCCCAATGCAAAAAGAATAGTGAAAAGGCTTGTTTCGAAAGGGTTATTTAGAGTTTAACAACTTAATCATTTTTCAA
Organism: Rutidosis leptorrhynchoides; assembly: GCF_046630445.1. NCBI lineage: Eukaryota > Viridiplantae > Streptophyta > Magnoliopsida > Asterales > Asteraceae > Rutidosis > Rutidosis leptorrhynchoides. The sequence goes on along the minus strand of NC_092335.1, from coordinate 684,193,389 downwards.
ATGCTTAAGTCCTTAAACTGGGGAGACTTAATGGTGTATCCTATCGTATACACGCATAAAAGGCATAATTATCGCATGAAATCAACATCAGAAGGGCTAAAAGTAGCAAATCATCTGTTTGACGTTCTCCGCTCTGCAGGCTGCTCCGTCATGCGTAAGCCCTGAAGGCCGCCTAGCGCGTAAGCCCTGGCCGGAGATCGCCCCACTTGGCGTGAATTTCGGATCATGAATAACAGAACATATCATCAGCTGACACGTGTCTCCGAATAATCCGGGACCTCTGACACTATAAATAAACCCCTTGGGTCGTCATTTTACACACATCACATCATTCAGAGAATTTCCAGAGCAGAGCTACTTCTCTCTCTACTTTCTCTCACTAGAAGTCATCCGGCTAGCACTTAATCCGCACTACGGATAACAGACTGATAACACCACCCCACAAGTAGAAATACTTGTGAACCGGGTCTGCAGGGATCACTTCCCGAGGGCAAAATCCAGTCGGCAACACTCACCCCATACTTTGCTAGATAACTTCTAGTCTTTTGTTGACATACTAAGTCCTACAGGAAAATAGGTGTTAACAGGGTACAACCATATGTATTTAGAAAATTGATCAACAAAAGTAAACATAGTATCGAAATTTACCAACTGGCTAAACTAACCATCTAGTCTAGATAGATCATCAAACCAAAATTCATGATTCAATCAAACATTTATAGTTTGACTTTTATTGTCAACTAGTCAACTAATATAAGATATAAGAAGTGGTACAATTAGAATTAGTTAGTATCAATAAATGAAACTGGGGCTATCATGTTGTTTATTACAGTATGTTTTTCCAGTATAATAGTGCAGCTTCACATTTAATTACATTACACTAGACGTCTAAAACATATACGGTCATTGAGTCTTGCAAACGGGTTAGGTCGGGTCGGTTTGAGTAATGGGTCAAAACGGTTTTGGGTTGAAATATGTCATGGGTCAAAGGGATCGGATTTTAAACGGGTTCAAAGTTGCAAAATGAAAGTGTGTAACTGAGACTTCCCCAAGGGCGATTAAGGGCCCCGTGAATCGTTTTTGTAAATTCAAAATGTTGTTCCAAAGCTTCCAAGTGTGAAATGTAACTAAGTTTTAAATATCAATTTCGGTGAGAAAAATATATATATTTCCACCACAGGGCCCATGGTCCAACAACTGATCTCTCGATAACAAAGGTGAACCATGTAACTGACATCAAATATCTTTCAATAAATATAATTAATTCATATTCATAGGTTATCAATATATATTATTAACATCTTTCAATGACCCAGGAACACTAATCAACATCAACATATCTGAAAAAAGGGGATTCAAAAATGCTAACGAGGAAGTAGCAAATTATGCAGCGTAGACAAACAGGGTTCGGTCTCGATATCTTTTGTACAAACGCATCTTTTTTTTTTTTTTTTTTTTTTTTTTTTTTTTTTTAATCCCATACGGCTTTTAATCTGTTTGAACACTCGATGAATGGAATGTTGTATGTAAATATGCTACTGACTACTACCACTACACGTATGAAATGTTGATGCGTAAAATACCCCACATGTATGAAATGTTGATGGGAAAAGTGTCGACGTAAATAAGCTACTAGCTACGACTTCTTTCAAAATCATTGTTAACACACTTCCGTTGCATCGCACGGACTCTAACTCTAGTTGACACTAAACATAAACAGTAGGTTTCAAAATCCGTAACCATATACATAAATATTAAATCTAATAAATAAATATCAAAAGTACTTTCAGACGTTTGCTTGTGTTTCAGGTGACCGGTAGGGTACGCGAGAAAATATGGAAAAAGATGCTGAATTGCAGAGTTTTTGGAGCAGATCTCTGTACTTAGCGTAAAATTACTCTGACAGAGGCGTACAATTACTCCCCATATGTGAGCCGTAAAATATCAGCGTAAAATTACGCCACAAGAAAGAAAAGAAAAAAGTTAACAGACGAGTTTGGATGCTTGAGCCGTAAAATTACACCACAAAATTACGCTGGTTTCTGTTGTGGCGTTAAATGTAAATTACGCCATGGCCACCGTAAATTTACGGTGGGCCCGTTTTCCTGGCAATCGATTCAAGTCACAAGGGACCGAAGTGTAAAGTTCTAATTGGGGTATTTAAACTTAAGCACAAAAATTAGGGATATTCGGCTGGTTTTGAGATTAAGAGCCGTGATCTAGCACCATAGCATTCATCTTCTTAAAGTTCCATCATCAAATCAAGATTTCTACATCAAAGATTGAAGCTTTTAACACCATGATCATGCTCTAAAACATCACCCAATAAGAGCAATAAAACTACAAATTAGCCACCTGGTTTACTAGTATTTTACAAAAAGAGTAAATTGGTTGGCATACAAGAAACCTGCAAACCATAACTAGATCTCTAGCTACACAACTTCTACCAAACCAAATTGCATGTATGCAAGCAAGTAATATCGTCTGTTTTTCTAAACTAATCAACAAAGCAAAAACAACAACCTGTACTTAACATTTCTTATCTAACATGACAGGCTGCTGCTGGAATCCCAATAGAGCGGGGTTTGGGTTTTTTGACCGACACCCACCACCACTTCCCACAATTTGAATAATAATTTGATAACTTTCAATAATATTTTGTTAGTTTCGATTGAGGCGAGTTCTTCACAAAAACCCTCATCGTCTCCCATACATCTCCGAAAAATCCTGGAAAAAAATTACGTATTCTGACCACAAGTGCAACTTCTCCGAACATTTGTCGCAGCTTGGGATCGCGTACACACTCCGGGTGGTGCATGTAATTTCTAAGGAAACGTAGTAGACCACAAACCGAACTTGTATCGTACACAGTTAGGATCGTGGTTGTGGTCTTCTGATTCTGATTCGTCGTCTTCTTCTTCTTCTTCTTCTTCTTCTTCTTCTGATTCTTCTGTCTGAATGCAGCCACGGAGTTAAAAATCATATCGCAAAAACCAACCTTCCAGCAGGGTTTTCCGGTAACTGTATCTACACGCAAAAACCGATGACAATTTTCTATGGCCGGTCTCCATCCGGGATTTTCTACTAGGGCATCACTTACATCCTGAACAAAGTCAACAAGCTTTTCAGGTTCCCAATTCCAAATGTGTTCCATAACTTCCTCGAAGCTTGGTCTACAATTAAATTATATAATCAATTAGATATTGTATAATATTTAATTTTCAAAAATAAGGAATTCATATATATATATATATATATATTACAACATCTATACGTACCTTTGTGATTCTACAGGATCTATCAATTTTAAGATAATTGACCTCACTTCGGTTAATTCTTTAGGAATCAGATTAACGTCTCTGGAATAGTCCGGCACAACTTCTTGGTATTCTTCACCATCAAATTTGTGAACGCCATTGGTAAAAAAGTTTAACATCGTTCGGCCAAAACAGTAACAGTCCCAAGCTATAAAAGACAAAATTCTTAACTATTACTTTTTATAACAAATAGTTTAAAGAAATTCACATAATATAAATTAATAAAAGACCAATATAAATAAACAATCTCAAAAACTTGCCTTTCGATTTGGAGTTTATTTGGAGACCACGTAACCCCGAGAATCTCACACTTACATCAGTATCCATCAGTATATTTCCAGGATATAGATTACCATGGCAAAATCCTTTACGATGCATATCGCACACTCCCTTTGCAATATCCCTGCAATTATTATAATATAAAACAATATTAATTTTAAAACTTATTAAATAGTTAATTAATATATGTTACGTATTACACGTCAAACCTCATCAGATACATGCAACCAGAATACGGATTCCAAACGTCAACCAGGTTCCAACCTTTCTTCATGTGGTCAATTAGGGTTCTCGGGTATTTCTGAAAGGCGAGGAGGTAATGATCTTTGTCTTTCACGTGTCCTCCGTAGAAAGTTGCAACATTCAGACAATTGTTTGCGAGTTGCAAATTGTGATACATGGTTGCAAAGTTCTTCTTTTTCTTAACCACTTCGATTGCTACATCGAAGTTATCATATGTCCCATCAAAGATCTCTTTAACTTCACACAATCTCATCTCACCACGAGTGAATCTTTCATTCGACAAAAGTGTCTCATGTAAAACTACGTCTTCTAGCGTTTCATTGCCAAAATCGCGAATATTCATGTTACGAGAAACTTCTATGAAAGCGTCCATGGTGAGAGTTTGAACAACCGTACACCCCAAGATTAGCTCTTCACCGGACTCTGTAATCTTCACAGCACTCGCTTTGTAGAATGGAAAATCCGTGAACCAGGAAGCTGCTGAAAGCTGCTATACATGTTTTGTAATTCGAAAAAAGTCTATTTCTGGAGAGGTAAATACAATATTCGTGGATTCAAACTTTAATCGTGCTTGACGGCTCTGAAGAAAATCTCGGAGAATATCAGGGTCAATTTTAACTTCCTGAAATAAAGTGTCACACCGTTAATCTGAGATTTTATATATAATAATATATATTAAACATTATACAATACTATATTAAATAAATTGTATCTAGTATGTCTCTGGTTGATAATATATAAGCATATTATTGCATATTATACATTGTATTATGTATACATCATTCAAGTATCATATGAACTTAATTATTCTCCTCTCTTTTCTTCTACTTTTCTAGCAACTCAATAATACATGTAACCTATTTTATGTTGCTTTCCTTTCTATCATTATTCTCCCATTCCCTTTCTACCCCTCTTCTCCACCGAAAAAAAAAAAAAAAAAAAAAAACTCGAGAACATAACGTAAGTGAAAATAAGAAGAAAGCCAGAGGCTTTTTTGTTTCTTGTATTTTTTAATTCGTTACTTTAATTATCGTTTCTCTTTGGTCACGAGTGGAACATAAATAAAAATAACTAGATGTCAAATATTTTGATTCGTAATATACAACAATATATAAATTGCATATGATATATTTATATATACTAATAAAGTCATGTACCTGGATCATCGAATTCTCGTGATGATATTCAAGGCGCATATCCGTAAGGTTGTGAGCCACCAATCTCATATGTGGTTTACCGATATGTCCAGCTGCGTACTCACACACTTCGTTCGGGGTGTTGGTGTCTTTTGACCAAGACACATTCCCGGTCTTCGTGTTTACAAGGTAACATTTTCCTTTAGGATTGAATAGGAGAACTCGTTCTTGTAAACTGTCACAAGAAAAGAAAAAAAAAAAAGTTAAAAAGAATACATTCCTAGCATATTATTTTATATGAAGTTAAACAAGGCTCGGATTTTCCAAGTTTTTCATGGGGAGGCTTTAAAGAATATGATAAGAGTAATGAGTTTTTTAAGTGAAGGTAGCCTATGAATATTGGCAGGGTATTTTATTCTTGTCACTTTAAGTTCTGGACATGGTTATAATTTTTTAAAGTAGCTATAGCTCATTCCTAAAGCAAGCATGTACCTCTTGATATCTCACTACGTATGGTAGTTGAGGTGAGTGTGGTATTGTGTCGGTATCAAATCGTATTGAACCGATTGGTAACGTTATTTTTTTTTTTTTTTACCTAAATTTGAGTATTAAATATTTAGGCCTAGCAAATAAGACCCAAACCCTCAAAAATGGGTCCAATGGGTTTTATTGAAGACCCAAATGGGTCCAAGAATACAATAAAGAAAAAAAGCAAGGGGTCCAAATTCTGAAGTCCCCCAAAGCCCAACTTATTTTCAAAGATCATTTGGGTTCTAGGCTGGACCCAAATGGGTCCTAGTGATAAAACTGAATCTCTGGATAAAATCGACAAAGAGAGACAAATCTGTACAGCATCACCTAACAATTGGTTGATTTTGTATCAAAGGTTTATTTGATAACTTACACTTAATTTATATATTTTTTTGTTTCTTATAAGAATTGATTGTGTTACTATTAACTTGAGTTTTGTATCATTAATAAATCTATGTATAAATTTTGATCAGCTTGTTCACATTGTGAATTACTTGATCGGCTACTAAAATAGTGAGACTAAAAAGACTCGAAAGAAATCCCCCTCAAAGTTGTATACTACTAGCCCGACCCAACTGACCCGGGTCTCGACCAAACCCGCTCGAGCCATTTTTATTCTGACCCATTTCGACCCAAAACCCATATCGACCCGTTTGCCAGGTGTACAAATATTGTATTGATAAAATTGGTTTGATAACAAAGCAGAGATAAAACATACCTTGAAAACGGAGTATTTGAAACCGTCATTAACGAATCGCCATCAACAGCAGCCCTCGTCTCTTTTCCATTAAAAAGCAATTGTTGTTGCTAATCATAAAACATTCAACAATAAATTCTAAGAATAAACATAAGACCAATTTAGAATTCCTTATGGTTTTAGTAATCTGATTATGTGGATTGCAAACTCTAGTAACTTTAAGTTAGAGGAACCATTCTCAGGGATATATACTCTCTGGTTAAACTTTTTACCTTAAATATTTTTACATCCAATTACTGACTTGGTTCAAGTTTTATGCACCTGCTTAAACAGGTTTAGTTATTAAGCTTTGAATAATGTTTTAACTACCCAAATGTACATTCTTATTGTTCTTTGAAATATTATGTTGGTGTAATTCCGATTGGAAGAGAGTAAATGATCCGTTAGAAAAAGAAAAAAGAAGAAAGAAACAAAAAATTCAAAATTTATCTTATTAATCTGATGAGTCTGATAATCAGAGTCTAGTCAATTGAAATACAGGTTCGATTATGTGTAAATAAATAGCATAAGAAAAAAAAAAGAAAAAAAAAAAAAAGAAAAAGAATACCTCAGGCTTGTTTTTTACTTCCTCCTCGACCTGGTCATTTTTAACACCACCACCACTTGGTGCACCGGACAGAACTGAAAAAAGGCGGCTTGAAAGAGGAGGAGGAGGAAGAAGAGTACTAATCTTTTCCCGGTTCCCAAATCGATTATCAATCGGTGCTTTTCTTTGTGGGGAAAATATTTGTGTCCCCTTAAGTTTATTAGATTGAGAAGGTGGTGGTGTGTGAGGACCTCGACCTTATCCTACCGGACGAAGTCTTCAACAGTTGGTCCCATTACGATGATCGACTCCAAATAATATCCTTAACATGAGCAAATGCACAGCGGAAGACTTAATTCGTACCTGAGAATAACATGCTTTAAAAAGTCAACATAAAGTTGGTGAGATATATAGGTTTGATGCTAGCAGTGTAATAACTATGGACCACAAGATTTCATGTTTATACATAATACACTCCTCGTGTATGAAAAGTCGTTGAGCACTTGGTAACCATACTTAACATTTAAATCACAGCAGCATATTCTTAAATAAACCCTACACCGTACCAAGTGTAGTAACGAAACGAAGTACTGTGCAACCGTTAAAAACTGGTCGTCCAGCCCGGTTGGGGTTGTCAGGCCCGATAGATCTATCAACAGGATTCGCGTTTACGCTCCTCACGTAAATATTAGCTACCAAGTATAAAGAAATATGCCATGGTACAACTCAACGTAGAATTTATTTTTGATCACTTGTGTCCATAATGTAAATCATTTATAAAAAAAACAGCGCATGTATTCTCAGCCCAAAAATATTTAGAGTTTAAAAGGGACTATATACTCACCTAATGTATTTTGTAGTAAAAATACATATAACACCATTGATCAATTATAAGGTTGGCCTCAGATTCACGAACCTATATAATTTATATATATATATTAATACATATAATGGTAATCGAACAAATTTATATATTAATATAATGTTTGTTATCTTATATGTTATATAGATAAAATTATATTTAATCTATATATTTTATATTACTAATACTTATCATATCAAATTTTAATATAGTAATTACTCATTAAAATTTTGTTTAATATAATATGTAATATTGATATTAAGTAGTTATATTTTATGCCATAAATATATTTTTATATAAAAAAAATTATTTATTTGATATACTAATAATAATGATAAAAATAATACTAATTATGATAAAAATCATAATAATTCTAATAATACTAGTAATAATAATAATAAAAATAATAATTTTAATAAAAATGTTAATTTTCAATAATAACACTAATATCAATAATACTTATCTAATAATAATACTAATATCAATAATAATAATAAGTTAGTTAATAAACTACCTTCAAGCTTTTATTAAAAATAAAGTGCCTCAAATCAGACTCGAACACGTGACCTCTCGCTCACCGACACCTCCTCTAACCAATGCTCCATTTCTACTTTCTTGTTATGACCCGTATAATATTTATATTTAACTCGATATTTTCCGGTTTTCTCTTCGGCCCAATCCTTATTTTCGGCCCACCATTTAAATAAACCACGGCCCAATTAGGAGCTCGGCCCAACCTTCCATACCTCTTAAGCAGCTCTTTAAGAATATAAAAAAAAAACTCGCAGGTTCCAGGTTTCGAACCCTTGACCTCTTATTTCCTGACCACCCACCCTAACCATCTGGTCCACTTTGTTTATCTGAAATATATCATAACTAATATCTTTTTAATCATTAACTGTTTCATCCCACTTCTCTAATACAAAACCCAGGACTATTCATCCTCTTCTCCATTTTTTATCAAGCTCACCATTACCATATCATCTTCGTGATAATCATCATATCACTCGCATCATAACATCATTATTCTCAAAACATCTTAATCATATCGTATATCATCACCCTCGTCATTATCTTTCCATCTCTAATATCACCATCGTCCTCGTCATTACACGTCACTGTAACCGAAAATGGAAGCAAGAACAGCTGCTTTAGCAGCATACACGAGCAGCGGCACTCATAGTGGTGTGCAGGTGGCGGAAATAAAAAAAAAAAAAAAATAATAACATTGGTGGTGATCTACGGTGCTCACAGTTAAACCGAAAACTTAACTAGGTGAGAGAGAGAAGAGTGAGGTGAGAGATGGTGTTTTCGACGGGTGCAGTAACCAGAACGCAACAAGTTGTTTGGTGGGTTTATGATGGTGGTGAATGATGTCGGGTGGGGTTGTTGAGGTGACCGGAGATTGAAAGAGGATGATGGAGGTTGAAGTGGCGAAGAAAGGTTTCAAGGTAATGCAAAGTGAGTTTAGTTGCAACTGTAAAAGGTCATAGCTGCGATGATGATCGATGGTTGGTGATACTATGAAGAAGAAGATGATGAGGTCGTTTGGTGATGAAAGGTAAACGTGGTGTCGGGTGATGAAGTTAAAGGGTTTGATTATTTACGCATACCGTGAGCTCGATTAAACGTTTTATAGCTGGCTGAAACTCGACAAGATAACTTTATCCAAAAAAAAAACTCGACAAGATAATCAATCAAAAACAGGGATAAATAAGGAAGAAAATAAAAAGTCCTGTTGTAAATTTGTACTACTTTGATTCAATTGTGATTTGGTGGATCTTGTGATCTAATTTAAAGACACCAATCGGTTTCATGATAGTGATATTAACCAGCTTCTGTTTTTATTCGATGTATATTATAATGATGCATATACATAATTTTAATGATACATAATAATTCTAATGATACATATACATATACATAATCAGTAAATATGATTCTAATATATATAATAATAATTCTAATTATTAATAATTATATTAATATTACTGATAAATAATAATATAATTACTAATAATAATACCAATATAATCATTTATGCTTATCTATTTTTCATATACATATATATATATATAGTGATGATACAAATATGAAAATAATGATAATAATATTAATATAGCATTTATACTTAAAATTTATAATTAAATTTAATACGTTACAATTTCTATACAAAATTTTTACCAATAATATATTATATCGAATCTTTAGTATCTATTTACTATTTATATTTAATATTTCTTATGTATATAATTTATACATTTATATATATGTATATATATACATATTTATTTTTAATGAGGTAACCACATTTTAAAATTTCTAAAACTTACAGTTATACAAATATTTATATTTAATTACTTACAACCAATTGTTCGTGAATCGTCAGGCTTAGTAAAAGGGTAACTAATTATCCAGATATAGATTTCAAACTTTCTAGACTCAACATTAGGGTTTTTGCTTATCGTGTCGGAAACATATAGAGTTTAAGGTTTAAATTTGGTCGGAAATTTCAGGGTCGTTACAGTACCCACCCGTTAAAAAAATTTCGTCCTCGAAATTTGGTAGATGTTGTCATGGATAACAATAGGAATGTTTTCATGACGGTTATGAGGTGATAATGGAGTTTTATTAACATTGAGTGATGTAGATAAAACGACTCGATCATGTGAAGCGCACGAATGAAGTTATCACAAAAGAGTGATATGAGTAAATATGGAATTGTTTTAACCTATGACGTGATTAGGATTGGTTTCCGGATTTTAAGGGATTCGGAGAAATTCTTACATAATAAGATTTGGTTTTTCAGCGATCAGAATCTTCTTTGATTTAATATGGCAATCTGTTTTGGTTTATCTGTCGGATATTTCTCTTCCCGACTTCGAGTCAAGCGAGTAATGGTCCGGAATTTGTAGGTATGAAACTCGGAATAAATATAGTTAATGTTCCTAGAAAGAAATGGTAATGGCACGATTTTGATTGGTCAAATTACCAGAATGTCTAGGAAGATAGAACTATCAAGATGATATGTTCCTAATACGTTTCGGAATTGGATAGAATGTAAGAGCCGTGTAACATGGCACATGATGACGGTACTGTGAATCATCATGCTTCATTAGAAACTCAACATTACTTAATGTAATATAATGAAGTTGATCAAGTTTCATTATATTATACTAATTCATGCATCAGTTCCCAACACTACTTCAAAACATTCATATTTTAAACTTGGAGGTTTCGGAATTTAGAAACTAACACAGTTTCTTTTATATTGTAACGCAGATGTTACGAAGAGTTGAATGATCGCAGATAGAAATAGTTGTGAGAATATCTCCAGAAATATGGAGAATATGTATAACGAAAGATATGAAGATATCTTATAATGTCTAATGATAAGATGATGATAAAGAATATCATCTTGAAAAGTTTAGAATAAGGAGTAGAGTTCTTACTAACGGTTTCAGCAGGCACTGGATCATTTGGATCCTTTGAAGACAGGTTCTGTTTTCACGATTTGTTCACGGCCTCCTTCATACTTTGCTCAATCCGTTTTCCAGTTCCAAACCTTCTATTTTTCTGAGCTTTATCAACCTACTGTACTTTATCGTCAACCTTTGACTTGTTAAAGTCGTTTACAGTTTTTGCTGCTTCATCAGCATTTCAAGAACTACTTCATAGTTTAGGGTGTTTTTCAGAAACTTCACATTCGAATTGTGAAATTCTTAGGGATAAACGTTTTCGATATAACTGGGAGAATTTCTACGAGATTTTCAAAATACTGATTGCGGATTTCGCCAAAGAGGTAACGAGTTGCTGGTACGTCTACTGATGATGTTGCAAAATATAAAAGGTTCTCCGATGGCGAAAGGACAATGTATAAATATCGAGATTATAATAGGAGTAGTCTCACTGAGAAGTCGAAGTGGAGCTGTGACAAAATTAGCTTCCTGAAGAGAAATTGTAGGGTTGTTTTTGCTAGTAAATGGCAAAGGATTCAACACGATATGTGTTAAACTATGAATTTGGATTCGAGAGTTTTTCAGGTGCATAAATCTTTTCTTCCGTAGATGAAGTGCGGTTGGTTCATCTTTCCGATCGAGGTGTTTTCAAGAGTCATAAAAAGTTGTGAATGCGAATTGTAATCGTCAAGGTACGAATGAGGTTTAAGATAGAATCAAGTGGCAAACTTGAAGATTAGTTTAGTTTCATATGTTATAATCAATATTTTAATTCATTTTACTTGTCCATAGTTAGCAGTCTATTAGTCCGATTGTCCAATGGTCCAATAGTTTAACAGTTCAATATATTCATATATAATTTAATATACATAATTAATACGTATCGTGACCCGTGTACCGGTCTCAGTGTCGATCACAACTCAAAGTATATATATGTTTTGGAATCAACTCCGACCCTGTATAGCCAACTCCCACCTTCACATATATAGTGTCTATGGTTGTTCCGAAATATATATATAGATGGGTCAATATGATAAGTCGAAACCTTGTATACGTGTCCCGTTATTTAAAGTGCGTAAAATAAATAAATATATATCATGACCCATTATACAACGTGTTGTCTCAGAATTAATCCGACGTATTGTTGTACATGTGTCCCGACAGTATGTACAGTGCAGAAATTAAAATTGCGATAAAGTAAATTGCGATAAATTAAATGTTAATCAGTTAGCTGGGAACAGTTAGCCGGAACAGTTAGCGTGAAATCCTATCACAATTTCAATTAATTAATTCGTTTGTTTCTAACACTTTTTATTTTTGTCCAATGTTTTCTTCGTTATGCCACTTGTTGGATTCTGATAGGTCAAAAATCAAATATGAAATTTGAATAAAAATGGTTATTCTGTGGTGAACGGATACGAATATCGGTGGTTGTAAGTAGAATAGCAAATGACCGTTGAATCAGATTCGAAGAATATACACTGTAACTTATTAATGTGAGATCTAAATATTCCTCGGGTACTACCTACCCGTTAAAATATTTTCATCATTAACAGTTTGTACGAAAGAATTTTTAATTACAATCTTTATGAAAATATACTTGTATATATATTTTCTTCAGATGTAATCATGGATCTAATGAGTCAATAAGATATTAAATTTTTTTGATTTATCGTTAATACTTGATTACATGATCTCTAAAACATTAAAGATTACATAATTACCATGTCGAACGAAGATAAATGAGATATAACGATAAGTAAAGCGAAGATAATCGATATAGAATGATATGTAAAACGAAGATCATACTCGAAGTACAGATAGTGATATTGAGGTGTGTGATGTTGATATCCGAGGTACAAATTGTGATGTTGAGGTTTACGACGCGGTTGTGGTTGAGGGTGATATGGGTACTGTCGGTGTTGATGATGGTGGTACGGATTATGCTGCTGGTGCTGCTGCTGGTGTTTGTAACCTTCGCACCATATTCTCCAAAGCCGTCACGCGAGCGCGAAGTTCGTTAACTTCTGCTAGTACACCGGGATGATTGGTGGTTGGAGTGAGCGAATGAACAAGATCTGAAATATGGGATAGTATATAATCGTGACGAGATACTCTAGAAATGAGAGAGAAAATGGTTTCTCGAGCAGGTTCGCCGGTAAGTGCTTCAGGTTCATCGCCAAGAGATATTTTGGTGGATGAAATGGATCTTCGGTGTGAAATGATTTTCGAATATAGAATGATATTCTAACTTCATAGAATATCCATATATATGGTACTAAAGTTTTTGTAGACTATAGAGGAACCTACGGCATATGTCAGGCAAGTCTACAGATGCGCTAAGATATGAATTATTCGATACGCTAAGATATGAATTTTGTCTATACACTAACAATGCAGTAAATGCAGTAAGACGTGTCTAGACTTAAGAATGGCAAGCAGATAATTCCCTAAGGATGATAAGCAGATGGCTTCCGACTAGAAATGATAAGCAAAACCTTTTGACAGGTAGACACGGTCAAAGTCCAGACTCACTAATGTATCCTAACGACTACCAGTTAGACACACTAATGCAAGGCCTGGTTCGCTAAGACCAACGCTCTGATACCACCTGTGAGGACCTCGACCTTATCCTCCCGGACGAAGTCTTCAACAGTTGGTCCCATTACGATGATCGACTCCAAATAATATCCTTAACATGAGCAAATGCACAGCGGAAGACTTAATTCGTACCTGAGAATAACATGCTTTAAAAAGTCAACATAAAGTTGGTGAGATATATAGGTTTGATGCTAGCAGTGTAATAACTATGGACCACAAGATTTCATGTTTATACATAATACACTCCTCGTGTATGAAAAGTCGTTGAGCACTTGGTAACCATACTTAACATTTAAATCACAGCAGCATATTCTTAAATAAACCCTACACCGTACCAAGTGTAGTAACGAAACGAAGTACTGTGCAACCGTTAAAAACTGGTCGTCCAGCCCGGTTGGGGTTGTCAGGCCCGATAGATCTATCAACAGGATTCGCGTTTACGCTCCTCACGTAAATATTAGCTACCAAGTATAAAGAAATATGCCATGGTACAACTCAACGTAGAATTTATTTTTGATCACTTGTGTCCATAATGTAAATCATTTATAAAAAAAACAGCGCATGTATTCTCAGCCCAAAAATATTTAGAGTTTAAAAGGGACTATATACTCACCTAATGTATTTTGTAGTAAAAATACATATAACACCATTGATCAATTATAAGGTTGGCCTCAGATTCACGAACCTATATAATTTATATATATATATATTAATACATATAATGGTAATCGAACAAATTTATATATTAATATAATGTTTGTTATCTTATATGTTATATAGATAAAATTATATTTAATCTATATATTTTATATTACTAATACTTATCATATCAAATTTTAATATAGTAATTACTCATTAAAATTTTGTTTAATATAATATGTAATATTGATATTAAGTAGTTATATTTTATGCCATAAATATATTTTTATATAAAAAAAATTCTTTATTTGATATACTAATAATAATGATAAAAATAATACTAATTATGATAAAAATCATAATAATTCTAATAATACTAGTAATAATAATAATAAAAATAATAATTTTAATAAAAATGTTAATTTTCAATAATAACACTAATATCAATAATACTTATCTAATAATAATACTAATATCAATAATAATAATAAGTTAGTTAATAAACTACCTTCAAGCTTTTATTAAAAATAAAGTGCCTCAAATCAGACTCGAACACGTGACCTCTCGCTCACCGACATCTCCTCTAACCAATGCTCCATTTCTACTTTCTTGTTATGACCCGTATAATATTTATATTTAACCCGATATTTTACGGTTTTCTCTTCGGCCCAATCCTTATTTTCGGCCCACCATTTAAATAAACCACGGCCCAATTAGGAGCTCGGCCCAACCTTCCATACCACTTAAGCAGCTCTTTAAGAATATAAAAAAAAAACTCGCAAGTTCCAGGTTTCGAACCCTTGACCTCTTATTTCCTGACCACCCACCCTAACCATTTGGTCCACTTTGTTTATCTGAAATATATCATAACTAATATCTTTTTAATCATTAACTGTTTCATCCCACTTCTCTAATACAAAACCCAGGACTATTCATCCTCTTCTCCATTTTTTATCAAGCTCACCATTACCATATCATCTTCGTGATAATCATCATATCACTCGCATCATAACATCATTATTCTCAAAACATCTTAATCATATCGTATATCATCACCCTCGTCATTATCTTTCCATCTCTAATATCACCATCGTCCTCGTCATTACACGTCACTGTAACCGAAAATGGAAGCAAGAACAGCTGCTTTAGCAGCATACACGAGCAGCGGCACTCATAGTGGTGTGCAGGTGGCGGAAATAAATAAAAACAATAATAATAATAACATTGGTGGTGATCTACGGTGCTCACAGTTAAACCGAAAACTTAACTAGGTGAGAGAGAGAAGAGTGAGGTGAGAGATGGTGTTTTCGACGGGTGCAGTAACCAGAACGCAACAAGTTGTTTGGTGGGTTTATGATGGTGGTGAATGATGTCGGGTGGGGTTGTTGAGGTGACCGGAGATTGAAAGAGGATGATGGAGGTTGAAGTGGCGAAGAAAGGTTTCAAGGTAATGCAAAGTGAGTTTAGTTGCAACTGTAAACGGTCATAGCTGCGATGATGATCGATGGTTGGTGATACTATGAAGAAGAAGATGATGAGGTCGTTTGGTGATGAAAGGTAAACGTGGTGTCGGGTGATGAAGTTAAAGGGTTTGATTATTTACGCATACCGTGAGCTCGATTAAACGTTTTATAGCTGGCTGAAACTCGACAAGATAACTTTATCCAAAAAAAAAACTCGACAAGATAATCAATCAAAAACAGGGATAAATAAGGAAGAAAATAAAAAGTCCTGTTGTAAATTTGTACTACTTTGATTCAATTGTGATTTGGTGGATCTTGTGATCTAATTTAAAGACACCAATCGGTTTCATGATAGTGATATTAACCAGCTTCTGTTTTTATTCGATGTATATTATAATGATGCATATACATAATTTTAATGATACATAATAATTCTAATGATACATATACATATACATAATCAGTAAATATGATTCTAATATATATAATAATAATTCTAATAAATAATAATTCTAATTATTAATAATTATATTAATATTACTGATAAATAATAATATAATTACTAATAATAATACCAATATAATCATTTATGCTTATCTATTTTTCATATACATATATATATATATATATATATAGTGATGATACAAATATGAAAATAATGATAATAATATTAATATAGCATTTATACTTAAAATTTATAATTAAATTTAATACGTTACAATTTCTATACAAAATTTTTACCAATAATATATTATATCGAATCTTTAGTATCTATTTACTATTTATATTTAATATTTCTTATGTATATAATTTATACATTTATATATATGTATATATATACATATTTATTTTTAATGAGGTAACCACATTTTAAAATTTCTAAAACTTACAGTTATACAAATATTTATATTTAATTACTTACAACCAATTGTTCGTGAATCGTCAGGCTTAGTAAAAGGGTAACTAATTATCCAGATATAGATTTCAAACTTTCTAGACTCAACATTAGGGTTTTTGCTTATCGTGTCGGAAACATATAGAGTTTAAGGTTTAAATTTGGTCGGAAATTTCAGGGTCGTTACATGGTGACACAATAATGCCACGACCACAGCCCACAAAAGTACCTCTATTGTCACCCGGAGAAGGCACAAAAGATGAAAACTGAGGAACGATTGGTGAAAAGGGCTTTCCTCGACCATGACCACTGAGTTGAGGCGGGGAAGATGTCACATTATCATCATGACCTGTTGTTGCAGGCTCACTTTTTTTAGGACTAGAATCTGTGAAATTGAACTTGGAAAATTCGGATACTCGGCCCCGACCTCTACCACCACTGTCATTTCCAGAAGATGTAGTAGAAAATTTAAAGAGTGAGGATAATAGAAGCTCTTTTCTTCTGATTGTGTGTCCAATACCTATAGCTGTTGGGTGCGAAAGCTTTCCCAAACTCCGTCTCATGGTCGGTTATTGATTAAATGTGGATTCGATCTGAAACAAATTGACAGTGATTTTAATTAAATTTAAAATAAATAAATAAATAAATAAATAAATAAATTGACAGACGGCTCACTAGAAATTTTAACATGATTCATGATATACTAAACCAAAATATAACGCTTATGAAAAATAACGAATGGTATACGATCATATACAAACTATTGATCATATACAAATTAATGAATGGTAGACAATCACATACAAATTATACAAACTATGATCATATATATATACAAATTATACAATACAATGGCAGTATTAACGCTAAACTAAAATATAATAATTTGATAAAATAGTAATATAATACAGTAAAGCACTAACAACCTACTAATTGTATGCATAGTAGGTAATCTCATGTATAACGCTTTGGTTAATATTATCAATGTTCTTGCACAAGTAACAATCTGGGTCAAATGCATGGCAAATATTGACATAATTATTGGTGTTATTATTTTAAGTTGCAATAAAACTGTTGAGAATATGAAGTAAATGAATTAGTAAATGAGTCTAATTTCAACCCATAACCACAAAAAATTTATTTACACAAATTTTTTATCTACACATAAAACTATATATATCTGTACATATATGGGTGTGTTTTCAACCCATAACCACAAAAAATCTATATATCTCCACAGAAAACTAACAACAGGCGCCCTACATGGGTGTAATTTCAACCCATAATCACAAACCATATCTATACAGGAGAAAACTAGCAACAGTCCTATATGGATGTAATTTCATGAACCCATAACCACAATTAATAACTCACGTGTCTTTAATCTAACACCCTCACATGTATCAAATCCAAGTAGAATTCAAACTTTGATACATGAGCAAGTTTTAAACTTTGATACATATACACCAAAAAACATTACATATACACAAGTACATACACACCAAGCGTCCAAGCTAATACAACTACATATATACAGAAAATAAAAAAAAAAAAAAAAAAAAAAAAAAAAAAAAAAAAAAAAAAAAAAAAAAAAAAACATTACATACTGTTGCATTGAAGAAGTAGTACTAAACAATTGGACATACTATTGATCAATAATTCAAATCTGTGTTTTATTTGTT